>NW_027045484.1:0-55500 GCF_025399875.1 Dalotia coriaria
CGCATTGAACGTAGTTTTCCCTTTGATCTATAAATATTCTGCGTTAACGCGGGATTTTTCAAGATAACAACAAAAAATTACGTCTTCGCGGCTGGTTTCCACATTAAGGAAAAAATACAACGCTATTGAGAGGATAGCCAAGAGCCCGACAGTGGCGTACCACACCGCCGCGGTGAAGGTGACCGTAAAAATGGTCGTCACGAAGCTGGTAGGTGGACGTCGCAGGGTGTAACACAACTTTGTCGGCGGTGAGACTTTTATAAAATCAATATATGCTAACATCATTTTGGTCATATAAGGAGCGGTAACTGTAAAGAATCAATCAATCAAGTAAGACACACAATCTTCAAGGAAGTATTTGGAAGGATACCTGTTAGTAAATAATTGTTATCAACAGATTCCAAGTGTTTGTAATCGGGTACCACCTTAAACTCCGGTGTAATATTAAAATAAGCAAACAATTTCATGATGGGACCGTAGTTAGCTTTGGTGTACGTGTCTGTCCATTGATCACGAAAATCTTCCAAACGTGGTAGAGTTCGAGGACTACTCAAAACAATCGCAACCGGAAGTTTCATACCATTGAAGTTAATGCGTTTTTGTTTCATTTTCAGCAAGTTTAGGTCCACTTTTCTCCACTTCTCCATGTTAACAAGTAATCGTCGTAGATTTTCGAGTTGGGGACATTCCCAAGCCGATATATTCGTGATAATTTAACTAGGATATTTTCATTAGCGTTAATAAACCTCGCTGTGAAAATATTTCGACTTAGTAGGACATCTAGATCCTTCAGAAACTGATCAATCGGGGTGTCATTTTGAATTAATAACAGTTTTACGGCGTTATCAGAGAGAGTTTTTAAACTTTCATTGTTAGCAAGCATGAAATCGTAAATACGGATTGATGTTTCATTGTTGGTGAATTCCGCCGAGGAAATTTTAAGCAACTGCGCTGAATTTTTGAACAAATTTTGTTGTTCTTTGTCACTCCAAGACGAAAAATACAAATCAAACTTTCCATGATTTGATGTGATGAAATTGGATACAAATTCCAGTTTAATACTGAAAGCAATGCCGAGACTTGCAGAAAGTTGAATTTGTAGAATACATAACGCTGAAAATATGAGCTGCCTCATTGTTATGCGTTCAAACTCAAGACTGCGCATAAAACTGTACAATTTTAAATTCAAGCTTAATAAAACTAAAATGCCCAGCTTTTGTTATTTAATAAGGTGTTATAAAGTCGGCTGCAATGTGCAATTTTTCATTGATTTTTACGAATCGTGTCGTTGATTACGGTAATTTTTATCTTGCACATTAAAAAATTGCAGGTATTACTAATGCCTATACTGAAACGTTATATTTTTATAAATAAATGATTCACTTGTCCATTTGCTTGTTTTCTTACGTGATTTAATATCTCATTTCGTTGTGATGATTGTGTTACACTTATAAATATTTAGAATTCAGTTACAGCTTTCACAATCTCGAAAAATTGCAATACAAGGACGAATTTCAGGAGTCTAAACTGCATACAAATAGCACATGCAAAGAACGTAGAATTGCTAGCAGTTCTAGATATGTACATCATTAGAAAAATAAGCGTCCATCGTGTATAACGGAGGCTCTCAATGGCGGCGGCGCGTCGGAATGTTGCATTGCGTCAAATCTCTATCATGGAATTCGACGCGAGGTACGTCCGGCACTTATCACCGTCGTAATCTACGCGGCAAAATGGCACATCATCGTGCCTCGATTGCGACGCCAGGAAGGCGCAATCTTTGAGATCCGTGGTGGGAAAGACGAAAAAGCGTCTTGGCACGTCATCGTCATCATCATCATCATCATCGCTGCAATCACTGTCGGCGTGGGTATCGGCCACGGGCGTGCAACTGCCTAAATAGTCACTGCAAAAAGAGCCATTAAACAACACTGCTAATTGACATGGGCACACAGGGTAGCTCGGATACCACCATTCAGCCATCCGGCGCGCCCTGCATGCGCTGAGGGAAATGTCAGTGGTGTGTACTCGCAATAAAACCTCTCGGAAAGCATCGACGCTTCGGTATTTTTTTTTTTATATTTTGGGACGGTTTTATTGATTGTTTTTGATGTTGTCTTGTTTCGCTTTGTATCGTGTTCGCCTCCGTGTGTAGAATCGAGAAGTGTAGACGCAACGTGTGTATAGACGTGTAACAATGTGTGTTTTACAAAATCTACGGTCTGTTAAGTACATCGATCGGCACACAAATCCACAAGAACGAAAACACGCTACGCACTAGAAAAACGCTATGAAAACCCAAACGTAGTACTCTCCGTACGCATGGCACTTTGAACAAATCAACTTACTACGTGGTAGAGTTATGCCTAAATGTCGAGATAAATCAATCAGTTAGTTATCAACACTACATTCTATCGCTAGGTGGCTAAAGTCTCTAGTTTTGCACAACTTCTTGGTCCAAAATCTTGCATTTTTGGCCTCTTCGAATTTGTTTCCAAAATGTATACGTTTATCTTACAATTTGCGTTGCTTTGCTTTTATACTCTGCGTTTGCTTGCTTCGTTTAATTGGCATAGTTTGCATGTAAATTTTAAATTTCTTGAAAAGTTTAACATTTTGACACGTTTTTCTTTAAATATTTATAAGCATTCTTTCGTAAGAGAATAAATGTCGCTTTAAACTTGATTGCTTCAGAAATTGATTTGCTTCATTTGTATTCACTAAGTTTATATATTGCTTATCATGAATTCATACCAAAGCTTTGAAGCTTAACAATTAACAGTAGACGAGTGAAATGGGACAATGTTCAGTGTGATGTTTGAGGTGTCGACAATCTGAGGTTTTTGAAGTTTCGGGCTGAATTCATGGTAAACGCTTGCTTAAAAATTGATTATCGCTTCGAAAAAGTATTAAGAATATTGCAGATTATAACGAATTTTAGTTTGCTCATTAGATCCTAGTTGGTTTGTTTCGTTGGAACGCTACGACTATAAATCGGATGGTGTTTGGTTGCGGAGTTGCGCGTCGTGCTGCCCTGTAATCGCTAGTGGCCTACGTAACGAGCGCTACTGCGCCGGCGCTACCGACCCAGCTCGCCGACGATCGTCACCGTGAGCGTTTCGTCGCACGCCTCGTAAGCGTCGTCGCCGTGATGGTATCGCCGTCGAAAGACGTCCGTTTCTACCTCATCAGCAACGATACTACAAATGATAACGAACTACAATTACTAAACGGGCTACGAGAACGCAAGAGGCGACAGATAGAAACGCAAAACAAAATACGGAGCTTTCGAACGTAACGCAGCAGGAGAAACAAAGAGACAAGGAGATAGAGAAATAGATTAAGAGAGAGTAGAAAATAGAGACAGAATTTCAGAGACTACGCTATCGGTCAGCTGCCGCTAGGCGCCGCTTTGTGATCGCATTCGCACTCCGCGGGCACGACCTCCTCGATCTGTTTGTGTTTGCGTTTTCTGTACCTTGCGCCCCCGGCCGCCGCCGGCGTAGGCGCACGCGGCGCTGCGGCGGCGGTGGTGGCGGTTGCCGTTGCAGTACCGGCACCCGCTTGCAGATCGCCGATGAGGTGCAGCAGGTCGGCCACCCCCTTCAGCATTTCCGGCTGCAGCGCAGTGGCCGTACGCCGGCACAGCTCACGCAGCTCGACCCCCTTGAACATCTCCTGGCGCACGATGTCGTCCAGAGATGGTCCATCTCCTGGGTTGGTGGCGGCAGACGCATGCGCGTCAAAGATCAACGTGAGCACGTCGGCGATCTGTTCAGGGGCTGAGGATCTGTCCAGTTCGCGTCGCAAAGCGGTTGGGGACGCGAGCAGCGCGTCGGTCGGTTCACAGCTGAAAGAACCCACCATATCCACATATACAGATAACCCTAGAAGGGTACCACGTATACATACCCAGTGGTCATTTCAAAGAGGAGGTGACCGAACGCGAGGACCTCGTCCATCGCCGGTTTCCGCGCGAGTGACAGGCAGAACAACGTGTTTTCCAGCCCCGCCAATCGGGCGACTCCGTTTTGGATAATCACGTTACCCGCATGCAGGTGGTAGAACTTTGGAAAGCTGCGGGCGCGCAGGAACGAGAGAGCTTCCAAGATTTGTCGAGCCAAGTACTGTATCTATAGCAAGAGTGGGTAGAATGTATTGATTTTCAGCATTTCTTGGGAATATTTGAGCCTTGACCTCACTCACAGTTAGAATCTATGAATAGCTCACCCCATGTGGGAAGTGCTGATCAAATCGATCAAATATTGATCAACTCACCTGCCTATAGGGCAATCCACGGCCTCTGCCCGCATGCCTCCGTTCGTAATGCTCCCCTCGATAGATCAAGTCCTTCAAACTGCCATCAGCACTTAGAGGTGATACCACCGCCGCGCCTGCCCCATGCGTCAAGTCCCAGAATTCAACATCCAGGATAGGTAGGACGTAGGGATGATGCAAAGACCGGAAGAGATCCATCAGAATCTGTTTGGTGGCAGCGTTGGGCTTGATGGGCGCCGCGCTGGGTAAATCCACTAAGGACAACAGGCGCTCTGCGTCCACATGCTTATCCTTCACTATAAACCTGATAGCAAATCGATGAAGTTGTGAAGAGGAAAAAGTAGAAGAAATATCCTGAAAAAATGTTTACCATTGCTTGTTGAGTCGGGCGCCGATTTTGCCCAGGCTCCCAGTGAAGAAGTACCGACTTTCCAGGCCAAGGTGACGCTGATATTTGGCGAGTTCCTCATCGACCTGCTGGCGAGGACGGTCCTCGATCGACGGCGCCTGCAGGCAGTGAAGGCCCGCCGTGTTATCGAGACTCACCGCCGTGTATTCATGCCTTGGCACATTGGACCTTCAAATAAAGCCCCATCAAACTCAACAACACTCACGCTTAACATTTAATAAGCAATCAATGAACCACTGAATTAAAAGTGCATTTTTCACATGGGAAGCCATTTAAAATTGATGCAATGGATATTCCCTATTCATCATGCATGAGTTTCCCGTTCACGTGGGAGGAGATGTCTAAAAACAGCAGCGTCTGTTACTTACTTGCATCGCCGGATCCAGAACACGGCGAGCGCCACGACGCCGAGTCCGAACAGCACGCACAACGTGATGAGCTACGAAATTAAATTCCATACGCGCCGAATGAAAGAAACTGATTGGATTAAATTTGAATGCAGTCCACTCACCCATGGATGATGTGCTGGTGCATGGTGCACGTTGGCGGCCGCATGGTGATGCAGCGCCGTGCCCGCCGCACTCGCCGCCGCCACCGACGCTTTCATGGCGAGGTATTCGTGCCCGCATCAACCATCGCCGACGAAACGTCTCCCTGCATGCATGCGAGGCGCAGGAAACACAGCGGAAAATTGATCAGCGTACACGCAACGCGCTCGATTGCTGCAGGCGGCCTGGCGGGATGATCAATAAACCTCTCGTCGTGGAAAACGCGCATTTCCCGACGCAGCGAAAAATTTCCCGACGTTAACACTAGTCGCGCATAGGTAGCGCTAGCGAACCGCCGCGTAGTATTTATCATAAATTTAAACATAAACAGTTAACATGTTTGATTACACACACTCAAACCCACACGCCGGGTAATCACATCAACCAAAATTGAGACAATTGCTCGTTAAGCAATCAACAATCGCTTAGATTACAATTCGGCGCGCACTGATATCTCGTATTGTTTTGTTTTGCTTTTTTCGTTTACACGCCGCCGCCGGGCGCAAAAGGAAAACATCGTGATTGATTTGATATTGACGTGACCGGCGCGCGGTCCTGCTCCTGCACCAGCACAGAAATCAAACGAATCAAGCAGCCGGCGCAAATGAACACAGAGGTCAAATCGCGAACGCGCAATAAAAAGGAACACAACAAGTCGCCGGCGCGCTCCTCGACGCCGTTAATCGATTCAATTAATATCCAATTATTAGTTGGCTTATTGCGCGTTTACATCACATCGAATGCTTGTTGCATGCATTCACACTCCGATGCAGACGACGCTTTTTTTTCAACATGTGCGTGACGATCTCGACTCAAATTAGCACACAATAACATTTATTGTTTATTTGCGTATTGCGAGATTTGGATGAGTGATTGCCCAATCAAGCGTGTATCAAACACTTTAATCGGTGATTCTGGGGTGTCATTTCATTAATTACGTAACACATTCATAGATTTCGTGTGGTTTTTTTCCGTTTTTTTGCCAGCGCAACTGATATTAATATGCATGCGAAACTTGTTTTTTTTTCCACGACATTTTTTTCGGTTGTTTTTCAAATTTCGAATGTGTATCGGTCGAATACCTCGCCTGACCCTATCACGCCATCATGCGTTCTTCGACGATATTACCATAGTTATCTCTGCTTAACATTCCGCTACAAGTTCGCACTTTTAAACAAATGCTAAGTAATTACATGCGGTTGTTATTGTCACTCGACCAACGCGCGCCTCCGCCCGTATTTATTACAATATTTATACGAAATACCCTATCATCGGGTATTAAAGCCTTATCATACAAACGTGTTGTGCGAACTTTTTATGTTAAACACTCGTATGTTGCTGAAATTTGCATGCGTTGTGAAAAACAACTCGAAACTAAAATCCAACACTTTTATTAACATTTCATGATCAATTAAATAAATGTTTTGTGCACCGTTTAATTGCCCGCGCACAAAGTGTAATAATCGTTTGAATTTTGCATTAAATTGAATGAATTGCGTAATTTCAGCGGATTCATTGTGTTCTGATGCAATTACAACGATATCGATAATCTATTACGGGAATTGCCAAATTTCTGATCATCCGATATCGTATGATTCGTCTGCCGATAAATATTGATAAGGCGTGAATGTGTGCATTGATTGTTTAAGTTGTGCTATGCGTTTTGTTTGCATTCCAGCTGCAAGTTTTGAAGTTTATGTAACGCGAACTTGACTAGTTGTTGCCTTGGCCTTAAACTTCAACCAAAACACAAACAGCGCGCGAGCGCAAACTTAAGACGCAATTACCTGTATGAACATTCTAAGTACATAGAGAAAAAAAAGTTTAAACAAGGTAAAAGGCAGAGCGTGCGAAAGTAACGCTTGCGTATGCGGTGACGTCTTTTGTTGGTTAACTTTGTTTAAATACCAGCTAGATATTGATATAGATACAATATAAGTCGACAAGCACACATTTTTTGCGGATGATAATGATAAATTATGTCTGGTGCGATTAAATCATTAAGTTTTTACGACGAGGAAACAAATTGGAATAAATTAGTTTAATATTTCAATCATTAAACATACGAAAAAATTTGTGGCAAATGTTCCTTATTCCAACAGGAAAAAAATTGCATTTTGTAATTCATTAGGTCGAATTGAATGCATAATACAATGCGCAACTTTCTTTCTTGACATGGTAACGCACGCCCGCCTGTTGCCACCGAATTGTGACAATCACGGTGTGTGCAACGCATTTCCAATGATAATTTCGTGCCATATACTTCTATCGGGTTACGTCGGCTTAAGGTTGCGCCCCATATTCAGGCGCAGACGGCATCGAAATCGCATTTGACTTGTAAATCCACGCGCGCCGATTGTTATGCAGTTTCACTACCGTTGCGTCTGTGTGCGCGAATATCGAAAAGATGAAAACGCAATTTTATTTTTGTTTTTACAGCGCAATTAATATTCACTTGTGTTTATGATGTAAATTATTATGAGTCGTCCAATCGTGCGGTTTTGCGATGCAAATCTCGACTGACGTACATCCAACACACTGAAAACTAGCGTGAAATTTGGAAAGCAGAGTTTAAACATTCGAAAAAAAATTCTATTCACAAATATTCCAATAATTTCGAAGGGATAAAAATGTATTGTTTTCAAGCGCACCGCAATGACCTTTTGCGTCTCGAATATTAATAACTGGGCCAAAACCAATACTAACGGTAAGGTTAAAAAGTGAATAAGTAAACATCGAAGTAACGAGCAAATATTTGAAATCATCATCATACGAAACTGAAATTTCAGCTTTTTGATGTACATAAATTATGCGCATCTGTCAAAGAAACTCCGTCGTACATTCAAAACCCGTAGGAGTTGATGAATTCGCCGCTATACAGTTTGTTTTCCGCGCTTGGCAAATCGAAATCAAGCGCCAAAGGTGCCAAAGTGCATACGTTATGAGTTATGAGGTTTCTGCGCCGCCATCGCTGCCTCCGCAACCGCCGGCGTGGCCAGATTCGTCGCAAACAAGCAGCGCCCGGCCTCTCCTGCGCAATAAAAATAAACATATTCACTTTTATTTTTACCACCATCCTCGCTTCCCATCCGATTCAGCGACGGCTGAAAGACGCAAGTGTCTCCGGACATATTTTACAAAATAACAACCTGATTACGGTTATCCTAGAATTTTCATGCGCGGCCTTCGGGAATTGATTAACTCACAGTGTCATGGAAACCTTTGTGTTGTGATTCGAACTAAGGCTGCAGCAATTAGCGACCGAATCACAACACAATTTCGTTCCGCACATGGTAAACGTTGAAAATTGCGGGAAAACGTGATGTGCGCGCTATAGTTTTGAATACCGCGAAATGCTTGAGGACGACGCGGACGTGCGCCGTAGGTGATCGAGGTTTGTTTGATGTCTGACTTGTTTATTGCCCTCGTCGCGCAATTCGCACGTTTTTCGGCGAAATGTGACCGAAATGAAAAGCAGCATTATATTTTCATGATTTTCAGAAAATACACATCAAAAACAAACAAAAACAACTCCGCTCTCCGCTGTTGGTAAACAAATCTTCCATTTTGTTTTACAATCAGGCGCACGTCAATCCGCCGCACGTCAAACGGTTTTTTACGAGCCCCCAAACGAATCAAAATAACAACATTACCCGTGCTCCTCATTCACGTTCCCACCGATTGTCTCTCATGCATGCATGTGCGTCAATTACCGCTTAATTTCTTTAGCGTTCGCTGGCTGCTAGCCGTAGGTAATTAAGAATCATACGATGTTTAGTTTTTGTGTAATTCGAATTATAATTAACATTTAGCGTTTAGCCGAATAAAAAGCGCGCTTTATTTTGTAACCAAATCAAATTGCAAATCATTTCCTTAATTGTAAATAGTTTTTTAAGTAAAAACTCACCTACGAAACGCGGAATGTGCTTCGAAATATGTAACAGTTGCAAGTTATAAACACGTTCGGCTGTTATCTAATAAATAACGAATATTGATACGAAACAATTAATCAAGAATGCGCGCAACATTAATAATAGTTGGAATATGTTGGAATATGTAAATGACTAGAATGTACGGCCGACAATCGGATTGTGACTGGACGCGGACGTATTTTTTGATAAGAATTTAATCGCCGCAAGGGCCAATCGCCGCTGCTGGGAGTAAATACCCTTGAAAACCAGTCGGCTGGGATTAGAATCGTGCGAAATATTTGACACAAAATTTCTTTCGAAGGTGAAAACGAACTTCACCTACTTACAATGCCAATTCCTTTCGATTTGTAGCTTAAAATATAAAAACTAACATTTTAAATCAAAATAAAATGTGAGGAATGCGCGTTGGCTGAATTCAAAACAGAAACAATAAATAATTAAATGGAAGCTGTTGAATTTATTCGAGTTGTTCCCATGTATGCGACACGATCCGAATGGGTCTGAATGGGCTGTAGTCGATGCAATCGCACGCTAAAACTTGGTGGAACCGGGGGGGACCATGGGTTTGGTGGGCGCCCGGTAGAAAATCATACGACATGACGTCACCCAACCAGCGGCATCACACCATCCATACGCAAACGCGTCAGGTGTGTGCGCTGAACAAGGAGCAATGGAGTTGTGTGTGGTTGGGCAATGGGTGCGAGCGGTGCGGCGGCCCCTATATAGCACCGGCGTCCGTGGAGCGGCGAGAGGATCGCGGATCACCCAGCTCGCTACGTTCGCGCCGATCGCGCCTTCGCTCAGTTCGCTCGAAGTCAGTTAGTCGGCAGCATTCGACGTGTTTGCACGCGCACCGGGCCCCATACCTCTATCTCTCGCGCTCCCTACCTGCTGCTGCTGCTTCCACGTGGTCGTGGTCCGACTCAACTCTTACTTACAAAAGTCCAACTCACCGAATCGCTGAAAACCAAACATTTTCTCAACAAGAATTATTATTGCCCCTGTTACGTAAACGTTTAAGAAGATCTATTTATGTGTTAAGACGAAGTATTCAAAGAGAAAAATACTTAAAATTCCAAAGATTAAGTGCGCTAAACGTCACTTACTTACTACTTACCTACAACAACTTACTACCGACCGGAAGTACCTAAAGGGAAGGCCTGAAGAAGAATGAATACTGTGATTAAACAAATCAAAAGGTGTTTTACCATCTATACAGCATTATTTATAACACGTAAGTCGACTTAACTGCTTTATACTTGGATTAGACTTAAGATGAGCATGATGCGCACTGAAATAAATCAAATCTTCGGAAGTAAAAGTCATGCATGGTTTTTTGCACGCACTGTCATCACTCTTCAATGTTTATTTATTTATTTAAGTGCGATATTAATGCTCTTTATCTTAGTATTAAATTTCTACTGAAATAAATTACGTAAAACGCGCGCAATTTTTAATTACTCAATAAAAACGCGATTTTCGAAACTGTTAAAACGTTTTTTACGAGTTTAACTTTTATTTCTGCCCCGAAATCAGCGAAAATTTCAACACTCGACGGAAATTTTGTGGCGGCTAGATAAGTTTTGATTTTATTGCGGCTGGCCTTGGGCGCTGGAAAGTTTGACTGGAAATTTTCGAACATCTTGATTTTTTTTTCGAGTTTCGTACGATTGCATCGCGAGTAAAGTAGGCATGAATGGAGTGTTAATTCATGGCAATTGTGCATTTATCGGCGCGCGTTTTTGTATACCAATTGAGCGCCGTACTGAGCTCCTAATTGACGAATAAGGACGATGATCAATCATACCACGGACCAATAACAGCGCACTGCTGAAAATCGTACGATGCGTGAATCATTGATTTGAAAAAAATGCATCATGCATGCAAATACTATTTGTATATACCTACTACAATATCGCGTGTCTCCTGATAGTCACCCACGCCGGAGAAATGAATTGGTGAATCACTGGCGTAATGATAATCGGTGCGATCACAATCGTGCGAAATACGGCGATCACGGACAACGCTGATGAGTTGTAAATAGTCGCGTACTCTCGCGCGTAAGCAAATTGTGAATTGGCGAAGCGGCGCGCTATTTTCGTGCGCTCGGTGCGAGCGAGCGCGCGCCAGGTGAGGAACACACGTCGAAGACATCGTACGATACGCGTCCGGCCAATCGGCGGCGAGTTTGAGCTGGGCTCGACCGCCGCGCGCGCACCAGACGGCATTCGGCGCGGGCAAAACACTTGTATCATCGGCGCGCCGCGCTTGCTAAACTGATTGTGCGATTCGATTGAGTGCCTTGCGCTCTCATTCACGTTGAGTACCGAATCGGCGCACCACGCTTATCTATCCAGTAGCACTATCAGTTTTCTGGTGGACGCGCGCAATGTTTACGCAGGAATTTGAATGAATGCCAGGAAAAACTTATATTTGTCTGTGACAAACCTTGAGTTGACGTGTTTCTCTGTGTTTTTTCAGTGATTACATCGCGGTTTGCTCGTGCGATTCACACGCACTGCGAGCAGGAGCGACTTATCGAATGCGCCAAGCCGATTTCGCTGATTACTGAATCCGGCATGACATTCGTCTCCAACCGCACGGACCTAGAAAGAGTTTGCCCGTAAGTATCAAATTTTCACGCAAAAAAACAACGAAATTAATTGGAATTTACCTGTTCGCAGAGACTTAAAAGGCGCTATAAGATGTATCCACTCCTATACACGCATGTGCATGAGTATGCACCACCGGAAACACTTCAACAAACTCTTCCAAGGCACCAGCATGGTGGTGCGCGAATTATGCGACAACGCCACCTATCAAGAGGAGTACCTCAAGTATGTGCCCTGTATGAAGCAAGTGGCGGATAAGAATCAGGTCTGCTTCGATCGCTACTCGCAAGCGATGAAGGAAATCCAGGGACGGCCGCGAATTGATGAAGTCGCCGTCGAGGATGTGCCCGCTGTCGATATGGTTGAATATCAACGCAAGAGGAAGCGTCAAATCGCCGACGAGGGCATCAAGAATGTTTGCTGGTGAGTGGTGCGCATGCGCAACTTTCATCTTCACGTCAAATATTTATCGCACAAAAAGTTTCGAAAATTTACGTTTGTTTTGTGCGCTTCTTTTGCAGCACCTTCCAAGAATACGTTGAGTGCTCAACGGAGACAACGGAACGTGCGTGCGGTGCGCCCGCCGCTGAATTTAGTCGGAACTTCCTCGACAGGATGTCCTCGGCCATGATCAAGGTATGTACTACCTGTTTTTCAGTGTTTCTGGAATGGCAGCGGCCGTAAAACACGTTTGGCGGGCGGTTTTTGCTCATGTGTGTCACTCTTGTGCGTTACAGAACCACTGCTCGGAGTACAGCTCGGCGCAGTGCGGATTGGCGTCCGCTTCGAGTTCGGCGTCGCTGTCGGCGAGTTTCTTCGGCATGCTGACGGCGCTGATCGCCGCCGGCCTGCGATACACGCTTATCAGCTGAAGTGATTCCGACTGGAAGTTTCCACACCGACGCCACCGCATGAACAAACTGAACGCGCTCGCCACGTTCGGCTCGACTCAACCAAGACTGATCTTAGCTTATTATATTCGCGGCGCACGCATCGATCCTTCAAAGTGCGCTTTGTTAATTAATTCCTAGTGAAGATTCAAATATCTATTTATTAATTTAAAGCAATTGTAATATATATTTCGTAGTGCAAATGTTGTAATACTAGGGCGCAATAGGTTGGAATTTATTTATTTCTTATTTAAACATGGAAAACGGAAAGGAAAGGAAAAAGATTGTCTCAAACATGAATCTCATTCAAAACTGAAACACTGTATCTAAACAAATAAACTAATAAATTTAAAAAAATCAATTTACTTTTACCGCGACCGGAATTATCAACATGTAATTACCGAAAACATGTCTGCCGAGAAGCGATAATTATAAGTAAAGGGTAGGTGTGGATGACGCACGCACGCGTTTGTGAATTAATAATGATTATATTATTATTATTAATATTATTCTACATTGACATATATGATGATCAATCAATAATAAGTATTTACAAGTTTATTTCCATCCGCACATTGACGACACCTGCTGCACGTTCTTTTAAATCTTTAAATTAATTACTTTAATAAAACTTGCGCTCGCGTTCTCGCATCGCCCTGCATCCCTACACCGGTGAGTCGGCGCTCGATTTCTCTCTCTCCTCACGCACATTTAACCATAGTTACACAAATAAAAAAGAAATTAATAATCGACGTTCGATACTGCTGCGTAGAAAAAAAAAACAAAAACAAATATTATAAATTATATACGATTTTGTGATGATCAGCAGTAGTAGTGTTGGGGGTTGGAGTAGTGCCACGGCGTAAATCCAATCAAATCAGCCATAAAAAATTGTTTCAACTATTCGCCGCCTTCATTCTCTGTGTGTTTGTGTGTGTGTTTTGTGTGTCGGTGGTGTGTTTTAGAGCTGTTTTTTTCTGTTTATCATCCATGTTTTGGGTTACATCTAATTATTTGCGTAAGCTGCGCGCGTTTTTCATCCGCTCTTCTGCACACATAATAATTATAAATTAATTTTCTCATGTAATTATTTAGTAGATAAATTGTTGCAATTATTTATGCATCGTAATATATAACACAGTCCGTTGAATTTGAATTTATCTTGCATTTTGACGTTATTCGTAGAGTTACAACAGCGCGCCGGCGATGCGATGCTGTTCAGTTGTAGATTTTGATCGCCTTTTCAAGACAGTTGAAGCGTGCCCGCTTTGGCGCTTTGTTAATGTGTTCAAGCCCCAACCACGGCTTGTTATTGCCTGAAATACACAACATTTTTTCATATACAATCGTCTCAAATCTAATAAATAATATTCAATTACCTTGGGGCGGCTGCGTCTGAGGCCGAAACTCGTTGAGGTTGATCAAAGCTTCATCGTCGGAGAAGAAGCTGGGGCGATTCATCGAAATAACAGCGAACTTAAACTTCTCGAACTCTTTCTCCGGGAGGTTCAATTTCTTCTGAATGCGCTCGCGCACGCGCCCAAAAAGGCTCGCCCTGTTTTATCTTAATCAGGAAGGGTGTACCAAATGTGGCGTAGATATCTTTATAGAAATGCGCGCAGGACACCAGCAGCTCATCGTCGGCGATGTGCACCTCATCCAGCGGCACCTCCTCAATACGGAATACCTTGTTCGTGCAGATGGCGAGCGCGTCCAGTGAAGTATCCTCCTTGGGACCCAGACTCACCTTATTGGAACTCACCTCGGTGAGGCGCAGTCGATTACTACCGCCTTCAGTCAACTCCACCTGCTTTTTAGCTTCATCTAACAAATCAGCAACAGTACCGCCCTTGCTCGGGTACAGAATGAGTTCCTTCTCGTCCTTCAGCTTCGGCGAGATACACGCACTTGAACTGTTTCTTATTCTCCAGCTCATTGACGCGAATACTTAACTGCTGGTAGAAGATTTTCTTCGGCACCTTCGGTTTCGAATACACGAGTAGGTCTTTCAGCGTACCTTCGAAGGTGCATTTGAGCGGATTGCCGGGACTATCTTTGTAGTTCTGCGTCTTGAAGAACTGCAGCAGGTAGGGATCGGTGCCGACGCGTTGCGCCACCGAGCGCGCGATCTGATCATAAGTCATACGTAGTGACAACTCCATTGTGAAGCCCTGATCATTCGGTATGCACTTATCGACGAAGGTGACCTCCACGCGGAAGAATAAATCCTTGAAGAACTCGATGCACGTGGGCAAATCGGAGAGTTCTTCGCGTTCGTCACGTTCAAACACGAGTATATCGCCGTCCATCAACTCCTCGAGCACTTTTTCAAGCGGATCAGCAAGGCTGGTGATCTTCTCTGTCATGTTCGGGCGTATTTCTTCATACAGCGACAATTCGGTGTCCGCTGAGAACCCAGCGCGTTCATTCAGCAGCGGGACGATGTCAGCTAGCTTCGACGTGACTGGCAGATAACTATGACCGCAGTAATGCATCTTCTTCTGTTTCGGGTCGTAGAGTTTGAAGAACATGAGTACATCGGTGTCTTTATCAAACGCTGGCAGCGCGGGACTGCCGGAATCCGGCGGTAACAACTCGAGGAAAATGTGCCACGGGTTTTGATTCTCGGACGCCTCAATCACGCTCTTGTGTAGATCAGTGTCGAAGTCAAGGATACTGGGACGATAAGTGTTATTGGAACGTGTGGTGAACGGCCACGGCCGGATCTGCTCCAGCGGATACTTGAAACTATCAGCGAGCAGGTCCATCATCTCCGCCACGGTCGCCGATTTCTTGATTTTGAACACCCGATACAACGCTTTCTCTTGATCATAGAGGTCGTTACCTTGGTGGCCGTCGAATGAGTCCTCCAGGACGATGTTGAGCGTCATGTAGAGATGCGCTTCGTTGCGCTCCTTGCGTCGCACCTGTTCCATGCGTTTTCTTCAGCAAGGCGATCGCCTAACTCAGTTGGGATGTCGGCGTCGGTCACCTCCTGCAGGACATTATGCAGTTCGGAATCGCGGATGTACACCAACATGTAGGCGTTGGTGCAGTGCTTCACCGTCATGTTGATATCTTCATCGTGCCCGCCGTAGTTGTGATCGATGGCTTCCTGCTTGGTGCAACGCGAGACAACATCATCGTCGAATTTACACCATTTGCCATCACCTTTCGGGTTGATGAATACAACGTAGTGTCCGCCGTGGTTATCGCCAGAGTGTACCAGCACCGCATGCAGAGTGTAATTCGCTGGGTTGTGTGGATTCTTCTCTTGCAGGTAGGAGTCCAGTGAGATTTTCTCGTAGAACTCAAAACGATCGTTGAATTTAACCGAGCAGTCGGTGATTGGGTCATACTGGAACCGCATCAAGTGCAGATGTAGGACTGGTGGAAAGGCCGAGAAAATGACACCCTTCTCGGCGTCCTGCAGGCCGTGCTCGCCGGCGTCATACTTATTATCGCCATCGAGCGTTTCGCGCGCGATGTAGTCCTTGAATGATTCATCAATGTTCTTCTTGCCTTTTATATTAAGCTGGATGTCGTAGAACGTCTCCGAGCGGGTGCTGGTATAGTCGACGTTCTTGCACCGAATGTAAGACATCATCTTGCCTTCGAATAACTTCGGCACCGTGCCCTCGACACAAGTGCCCTTCATTTTACTTTCGAGTTTGTCGAGTAGAACGCGCAAGAACTCCTGCACGTCATGCTGCATGAAAGAGTCGAGCGCCTCCCAGCCGAAACTCTTCGTCAACTTCTTGGTGCCGACTGGCTTATCGCTGAATTGCAGCTCGTTGAAGACGCGCTGCAGCGCCAGCGCGACTGACTTGGTCGAGTCGTCCGACTCGGTGGGCATTTTGTAGACCGCCTTGCGCAGCTGGTTGGTGAAGTAAAGTGTCTGAAGCAATGAGTTCATGTAACAAGTCGCACCCTGGTTCTTCAACCCGACGAAGCCGGTGTGCTTCTTGCTGTCCCAGGAGACGCCGTGCGGCGCATCGGCGACCACGTGCACCTCCAGTGTAATTGAATCATCCTTAATGTACCCCTTTTCGGCGTCCAAGACGTCGTTCCATGCCATAAAATGTGAAAAACCCCAGTCATTCTCCTTGGAGTAGAAAAGATGCTGGATCTTGCGCGAGAACGGCTCGATCTCAGCGCGTACGGTGAGTAGGCGCAGCTCTGCGACAGCGTAACAGCTCCACGAGGAGGATTCACTCTCGCCGTTGCACTGCAGGAAGAATCCCAGCGAGCGCGACGAAGGTGCACGCTCCTGTCCATGGCTGGTACGTGGCATTACCATGATTTTCCATGGTAGATTTCGCACGTAGCATGGCGGGGAAAGCACCGAATCCTAAAATAAGCGCAGTAATAAAAATAAATCCAACGAGAGCGACACACACACACACAGGAATCTACCAAAGTCATTGCAATGATTTGCACTTTTTTTGAATGAACAATATTGCGCTGCGTGACAGCTGCTAATAGAGAGAGCGGCTTTTGACGAGCTTTTGTCATGCGAATTGCGCTTACCTTAAGCTTGCTGAAATGTTGCACGGAAAAGCGGAAAGTGGCCTCGGAGCGTGCCTCGTCCTCCTCCATGTCGGCGTCCTGCTGCATACTGCCCGTGGTGGCCACCAGCGCCGAATTGGGGTCGATCTGTGGCCCGATGATCGCGTCGCCGTTTTGCGAATCCATCTCACCGCCACCTGCATCTGTCATGAATTCCATTGGAGTGACTATTGTGACCATGATAACGCCGGAGACAAAAATAAACGTGAAATAAACGTAAATATCACGGACGGACGGGGGCGGCGGTAATTAAGCATGCATGAATCGTAAATCTAAAACCTGGTGCAACCGCGGACGCGAACTGCGAGGGTAGTACTTATGTTAGTATGGCCGGCGGTGATCTTGTTTTGTTTCGGGCATGGCCGACTGCGATTCAGATTTCTCTCTCGCAGTAAGGTTAGTGCCGCCGACGATGTCACCACCTCGGCAACCTCACCACCGACCGAAACGTCTCCCGAAGGACGGCATGCATGATCCACGACATGCCTGGGGCACAATGTGTGCACGTGCATGCATTAGAACCGGGAGTAGTAGGAGAGGAGGCGGTGAGGTTAGGGAGGGAGGACAATTGGGGGCGACACTCACCTTCCTGTGTTTCCATCTCTTCGATATCGTTGTGGGTCTGCTGCTGCTGCTGCTGCTGCTGTACCAAAGTGGTGTCGTTGCGACGTCGCTGGTCGTCCGTCGATGTCACGTGGTGATTCATCTCAGGCGGCGGCGTGTGCGCGGGGACGGTGGCGTCTGAGCCGGGGCCGCCGTCGTCGTTGTCGTGGGGCGCGTCGCCGCTGCTGCGGCTATTGCGACGCTGCCTGCTGCGTGGGCCGTCGGGGGCGGCCGGGCCGGTGTGAGCGGCTCTGGCGGCGGGGTGGCTGCTCGCGCTGTGCGTGGTCAACTTGACGAAATGCTTGCTCGCGATGCGCCCAATGATGTCTGCCGGTGTCGTCGCCCCGGGCGCCTCAAGCACATGCCAATCGGCGGCGGTGGCGGCGGCAGGTGCGGGAGCGGCGCACGCCCGCCGACCTCGGGATCGTGGGGCGGCAGCCGGCTGCTCGCCCGGCGGTTTGCTCGATCGCGGCGCGCACACACGAGAAAATAAACAAGATGGTGGTCGCGCGGCTCGCTGCTGTCGCTTTTGTCGGTCAAGGCGCGGTGGTTCAAAAGGCGCAGAACACTACTCACCGATGGGCGCAGGCAGGGACCGTCTAGCTCGTCGGCGCGCCGTCGCCGGGCTGTTGTCGTCGGCGGCGTAAACTTCTGCTGGTGTCTCGCCGGTGTAGCGGGCTCGTTTGCTACGCAGCGCTGGTTCGTTACGACTCTACCGTGGCGCCGTTCTCCACGACTTCTGCGGTGCGCGAGTGTGTGTTCGAGAGTGACAGTGACTTGACAAGCGGCTAGCCAATCCTGGGGATCTTTCCTGGTGACTTTTCTCACTTATCACCAAATGGAGGGGGAATCCCGCATTTGCCATGCACATTTCACAACCGTTACAGGATAACTAAATAAAAGCTTTTCAGCGCTAAATTTCTTGTATTTGTATATTAAACACTATTCAGACTGCGACAATTGTTACTACCGACGTCGTATCCGAGTGACTGCAGATGCTGCGTAATCACATTCAGCGTTAATTGCACCTCACCGCTGGAGACCATTCGAATGACTGGTAAAAAAATGATTAATTAAATTTCAACTGACAATACAAAGCGCAAAACAACATACGATTGCTGCCAGCCGTGGTGGCAATCATGGTCGGGCGCACCAATTCCGGTTGATAGCCGAAAAACGATCCAATGTATCCGAATAAACTTGATGCGATCGGTTTCGATAGATGTGCGCGTAGCTGATGAACACCGGCCTGCAACGGCACGTGCAATCTTCCATAACCTGCTAGCTGCATGTCGCAGTATACGCTCAGGATAATCTGTGGCCCTGCACAGCGAAAAAACGCATTGGTATTGTCGCCAAAAATTAAAAACTCAATACTCACATCCATAGGGATTAGTAGAACGAAAAACTATTTGTATCGGTAGATTCAAAACGACTTTTTCACCATTTTGAACAACATTGGCGATCTGCGAGAGGCCAGCCTGCACGCCGCCGACGCACCGCCAATCAGCGCCGTGTACAAATTCATATTTGCAATGCCAGCGCGATCCGGCGCCGGCAAGGACCTCCAAACACACCACTTGCCCAGCCAGCGATACCATAAACGAGCCCTCCGACATCCTACTAACCGGATTACTCTCCCCGAGCGCAAATACAAACAAATACTGTTATTCTGTTGCCATGGCGACCAAATACAAACTTAAACTAGGGAAATAACTAAATTTTACATCATTTTCAAATTCTCACATGGAAATAACGCCAATCGTAGGTTTAGGCACATGAAATAAGTTTATTTGCTACTCTGATCAGTGTGGAAGTATGTCTGCGACGCTTTTAAGTACGTCGGCGCCGGCCGGCGTGAATATCACGCTGGCGGCGCGCGGTGGGCTACGCTTTGAAGTCGGCCTTGCCTTCGTAAGTACAGCCCGATCGCTGGATAATCTGCGTGGCCGTCCAGATGCCGCAGCGGATGCACACGTCGAGCGGCTGCTCGCGAATGTATTGCGCGAGGAAACCGCCGACGAAGGCGTCGCCAGCGCCATTCGTGTCGACGAGTTTATCCTCTTCAAGACGCACGACGGGGAATTCGGTTATCTTGCCGTTGCTCGCTAATATCACCGGATTGGAGCCGGTCGTGAGAATTACAATGCGCGGTTTCGCCTCGTCCTGCTTCGGCAGAGAGCATATCTTCAACGCGATTTCTTTCAGATCCTTCGTGCCAAACGACTGTTCATTGGCGAACGTCTCTGCCTCCTGGTAACAAAAATGGCGGCGTTAGTAACTTCTAGGGAATTTTTTTTTGCGTGAATGTTTATAAACTAGTCTACTTTACGTACAGTCTCATTTCCGAAGAGAATATCGATGTAAGGCATCGCGTTCATTAACGGTTCCTTATAGAATTGAGAAATGAAAGGAGCGCTGAGGTTCATGATGAACGTCCGCTTCTGTGCGTGAGAGTACTTGGCCACCTCCATGATCGTCTCGGGATTCACAGTGAGGAAGAATCCCTGCGTAATAAAACGTAATCGTAAGATAATACTGTTTGAACAGATTAGATGCGTAATACTAACGGATATGTAGTAATATTGCGCCAACTCCATGAGTTTACGATTCTCCGGTTTGCGGATGTGATCGACTGTGAAACAATTCGCCGCAGCCAGATTGGCGCACAGCGACCGATGATGGCCGGTGATGAGTACTGCGCATGTCCCCGTGGGTTGCTTCACGTCGTACTGATACTGTACATTCACGCTATCTGCGCGCGCGCGCTCCTCAAGAATCTTCGAGTATTCATCCTCGCCGACGCAGCCGAAGAACGTCGCCACGCGCGGTTTGTCCAGAATCCACTGGGCGACGCGCAGCGAGTTCTGCACGCTGCCGCCGGCGATATAATCGGCGTTGTACTTCTCGACAATCTCTTTGTATATGGGCATGTGCTTCTCGTCGGCGAGGATGGCATCGTTCGCTTTCATATCGTACCGCTCCAGGTACGCCTCGTCGACGGACGCGGAGATGTCCAGCAGCGGGTTGCCAATGCCCAGCAACAGGCTCTCCCTGAAAACCGAAACATTCGGATATTAGTAAAGCGTTACTTGGAATTGTTATCGTAGGATTAATTACATATCGTGCTTTTTTGCCATGCTGAGTTACGGCGCGAGACTGACGCGGGCCGCGAGCCAAGCGCTTAAATCTTATCGCGGCGCAAGGTCAAAGAAAGCCCCATTGTCACTGGGAGACCCCGGAGTCAACATTAGCATGATAAGAGCGATTTATTAAGCCCGGCGGGTTATCTTGATTATGCAACGTGTAAACAACCGCTGCGGGACTCCCGACTCCGGGCGCGACAATTCCAATCGTCGCGTCGCGCACCACCGCACGTGTGGGCTACCAGGCTACACAAACCTAACCTTACATTTTTACCTTGGTGCTTCCATTTTCACGAGAACGCTATGTTACGATGAGATTGCGATGCGAGCATTTAAGACGAATAGAGTGTGGCGCGTTTCCCGACCGCCTGTGCCTCGTTTACGCGCTCAGTGGGCTGGAAGCGGCGATATAAATAAACGTCTCACATGTGGTTTTAATGTCAAAAGCGTCGCGCGACATCACTGATCCCTATAATAACACTGGATAGTCGCGGTGACCACGTGATCCGCCAGCGCTGGCTTAGTGTCACTTGTCATTTGCTGCTCGCAGGCCGCGCATACCTACGCGTAAATTACAAAAAGTGGTGGTGGAAGGCGTGTAGGCAACCCAAATAACAAAAGTGAAGGAAATATGGAATTATTTTTTAATTGTGCATAAATATAGCATGTATTATATATGATTATTCCAAATTCTTTACGTTTCAAACAAGGTTTATAAATTTCTCCTCTTGACATGCGCTTTACTATCCAGTGCATGTTACAAATAAATGCGTAGCTTGCGAATTCAGGAATGTCACCAACGACCTTCAACCTACAAGGTCGTTCGCACTGGTGCGGCACTTTCATGTGTTTTAAATCATTGTTTGTTTTTTTAGTTTTCAGATACACTTATCATACAATTATTCGAGATAAAACCGTTTGTTTATAAAATGCACTTTAATATTTACAACCGGCTTACGAGACTGTGCACATGCAGCTTATTCAGTTTAAAATTAAAATGCACGGATGCAAAGCATTGGAATTGTCGTTGTTTACATAAAAAAAATCAATTTCATTCGGTCGTAAAAAATATTCATTATAACAGCTTCATTAACTCGGCAACAACTTTGCAGTTAATACTATTTCCGAGAAGTGTATATCGCTGGCGATTTGTGACGCTTGCCGGGAAGCCGAACTCCTCAGGAAAACACATCAATCTGCAAATTTCTCGTGATGTAAAAAAGCGAAACTGCAACGATTTTAACAACTCCGTCTCGATTTTTATCCGAGTTTCAGGGTCTATTTCATCTTGTGTGTTTTCATTTAATCGCTCATAGACATCATCTACTTCAGCCATGGTTTTTGGAGTAAAAATACTTCCAGATCCTTCAATATACCTTCCATAACTCTTTGTAAAGCAACAACTTCTGTTGGAGTCTTTGTACACAATATCAAACAATTTCGACTTGTTTAATAACATTTTAATAGGCACATTATACTCATCTGTGGTCACATCTTCCAAAATCTTCTCTAAAGTGTATGGATCTTGTATAACTTCATCATTTTGAGGCAAGTTTGCCACTGCAGCCTCATCAAAAGGCTCTTTTAGCCACGCAATAATATCTCCGGCGCCTATTTGGCTCACCCAATTGATTAGGGCTTAACATAAACTCTTTATAATGAAAACCACACTTTTTCAGTGTTGTAATGAACATATTATGCACCTCAGACAGCTCAAAACCCCTCACATTCTCTAGCAAAAGCCTCTTGATGTCAAGTTCTGGTAGAATTCCAAGGAAATAAATGAATGATTTTGTTCTGGGATCATGAATGTCCAATTGCAGACCAAGTTGAGTGAATGGCTGGCATGGAGGAGACATGAAGACGGTGTCAATGTTCATCTTCTTGATTTTATTCACAGTCAGACCTTCTATGTTACCATTGATGCTATTGGTGGTCGGAAAATTGTGCGCGTAAACTTTGTTGGCTGTTGGGTTGATGTCAATTGCACAAACAACTTCTCCTTCAAGATTCGCCCCTAAAATATCAGATACAATTTAATTTTATGATTGAAAATGTTTATTATAAATATTACTTTTGAATGCAGTGTGCATTCCTCCTATTCCACTGTATAATTCTAAGATTTTCATGTTGATTTCGTCGTCAATTTCGTAAACAACTTGTAGTCGCATGCAACTTATTTGGGGTTATGTTAAGTTGTATTTTGAATTCATTTTTTGCTAAAATAAGGTAAAATAGTGGATGTAAGTAAAGAATAAAGGTTTAATAAGTGAAAAAAAGAAACAATCAACAAGTTTCGTGTGTTTTATTAATGATTTTAAAAGAAACTACAAAATTCTCGCTTTGCCCCCACCGCTGTAAGTTTTGCAGGAGCTGCAGGATGAGCAAACGTCAGAAAACAGCTGTTCGCGCGCTTACCGCGAGGCCATCCGTCCACTTGCGCCAACGAAACCCAAATAATGAATCAACCCAAATCAAGCGAGCAAGATATCCAGAGTTTTGGAGTGACTAATTAAAAAGAAAAGTGCTACGCACAACTAGAACAGCGTAGAATTCAACATACAGTGCAAGTGCGTGAATATGGACGCGTAACACTCAATTCGCACGCGGGATCAAAGTCGGCTGGCGCGATGCGAGCAACAGTAATAGTGACATTTTCCTCGTAGTTTCGTTTGCTTCCAACAAAAATTACCGTACGCGATGTTCCGCAGCCGCAGCTGGTTCGGTGGTGGCTGGGGCCGCCCGAAGAATCCGCACTCCCCGGAGCATCTGAAGTACCTCTACAATGTGCTGGTGAAGAACCACACTGTGTCTGAGTACAACAGGGGCCTGCTGGTGGAGTCCTTGCGCTCAATCGCCGAGATCCTTATTTGGGGCGATCAGAATGATTCATCTGTATTTGAGTAACAATTGTTTGATTTTAATTATTAATGTTTTTTTAATGTTTATTGTGTGTTTGCAGTTTCTTTTTGGAAAAGAACATGCTGTCGTTTTTCCTGCGCATCATGCGACAGCGTAGCGGCGGCTCAAGTTTTGTCTGTGTGCAGCTTCTTCAGACTCTGAACATTCTCTTCGAAAATATTCGAAACGAAACCTCACTTTGTATGATATTTGCGATGAAAGCCGTTTGGCCGTCGTCGTTTCGCCGCGAGAGGCGCACATTCACCGCGATTTGATTTGATTTCACTTATAAACATAATGCATGCTAAAGATTCAAGATTGAACTTAGATAAATTAGTTTAATATTCTCTTAAATTGTCAAAATCATCAACGAAGTCATAAATTGTTGTTGCAGCGAATGTGTGCCGCGTCCAAACGACTCGCGACGAATCAACGACGGCGAAACGACCTGTACCCTGATATTTATATTTATTTTTGTATTTTTATTGATTTTACTCGTCTACAGATTATTTATTATCAAACAATCACGTCAACTCAATCATCGTCCATAAGTTTGACTTCTCCGACGAGGAAGTGATGGCTTATTACATCTCCTTCCTGAAGACGCTCAGCCTAAAACTGAACGCGCACACGATTCATTTCTTTTACAACGAGCACACGAATGATTTCCCGCTGTACACCGAAGCGATAAAGTTCTTCAACCATCCGGAGTCGATGGTACGCATTGCTGTGCGGACTCTTACGCTTAACGTCTACAAAGTGGAAGATGCCAGCATGCTGGCGTTCATTCGTGACCGTACAGCAGCTCCGTACTTCTCCAACATAGTTTATTTCATCGGCAAACACATTCAGGAGTTGGATGCGTGCGTGCGCAATGACGCAGAGTAAGAATTTTTATTTTAAAACATCAATTATGATTTTTAACTGTGTTGTTTTGTTTTGTACCAGTCATCAATCACAAAATCGTTTGTCTGACTTGGTGGCTGAACACTTGGACCACCTGCACTACCTCAACGACATCTTGTGTCTGAATATAACCGACCTGAACCAGGTGCTCACCGATCACCTCCTGCATAAACTGCTCATCCCGCTGTACATCTACTCACTATCACCGCAACACAAACGCGATACGCCTAGTTCCACGTCGTCATCGAGCAGTACACCGCCTTCGACTTCTTCAGGGGTACCTGGTGAACTCAACGCGAAGGTATCCAGCGTTGTGGCGCTGTTTCTGCTCTCGCAGGTGTTTCTGATCATTTCCCACCCGCCACTTATTCGTACACTAGCCTGGATTATACTCAAAACAGACAAGGTTTTAGTCACGAAAGGTGTGGATAAATTACTAGAACAATGTGAAGAGGATGCCAAAGACACGCCGACAGGTGGCGTTAGTAGTACACCCAGGACAGAAAAAGAAGAGTCTGAAAAGGATGAAGAAGAAGAGTTGAGTGAACCGGATGTTACGAATGTGACAGATGAAGAGAAGGAAAAAATGGCGACGCCTGTGCCTGTACAAACAGAAGCGGCAGCTATGGCAGAGAAACCTTTTTTGGAAGCGGTGTTAAATGCACTCGATTGCAACGAGAATGATTATGCAGCCCTCTTTGCATTTAGCCTACTCTATGCTATGGCGAATAATAAAGGTACAATCTAACCAAAAACTCATAATAAATAAATAACATTAAAATTATTTGTATTGCACAGGTGTGACACCAGATTTGATCGAACTGATCCTCCGGCCGAAGAAATCAGTCATCGCTGCGTCTAATTCATCCGCAGGCGCAGGCGGCAGCACAAAAGACGTAAAATATGCGTATAACAACTTACTGGTAGATCGAATCCTGCATGTGATGATGCAGAGCTGCCAACCGCAATGTCGCGTACGCCTGGTGACACTCGAGCTGTGCTTGAAGCTGCTGGGTCAGCTGGTCACCTGCGACGGGCGCAACATTCTCAGCGAACCGCACCGCGCCTCGGTGGAGTCGGCAAAGGCGCAGAGCACCGGCCAGGTGCGCAACTTCTACAAATCGGAGGAAATTTTCCTCGACATGTTCGAGCATGAGTAAGCCTCTCTTTAATTAATCATACAAATTCACGAATTCTTTCTTTTGTTGATTGTCAAGGCGCATTATTCAAACTTTTGACGATAACCGGTATCCAGCGTTTGCAATGAGCGACGAGTTATGCTACGAGTCATCAGACAGTAACGCCTGATTCATTTACATTTACTTTTATTATACACTGTGTATTTTATAATATAATTTATATCTACTCACATTTGTTTTGTTTGTGTTTCGTGTGATAGATATTGCGACATGTCGAAAGGATCACTGAACGTTGAATGGCTGTGCATGGACAGCGCCATTTTGTTGCCGCCCACGGGCACGCCCCTTACAGGCATCGACTTTACGAAACGCCTGCCATGTGGTGAAGTATGTCATCTCGGTTTGTGAGGTTAGAAATGTTTGTATTTCATTGATGCGTGTTTTTGATTACAGGTGGAGCGCGCGAAGCGTGCAATTCGCGTGTTTTTCCTCGTGCGTGATCTTGTCCTGCAGCTGAATGGCGAAGTGGAAACGCAGCTACCGCTCACGAATCCGCACGTCTGCGTGCAGATCGACCAGGCGCTGGACCTGAGTATTGCTCGTTGTCTGTGAACGCCACGACGGCGCCGTCGCATTGCTCGGGTTTCCTTCCAATCCAATCACAATCTCACTGAGTAGCGATTGGTGGAAATCCCTAGCGATGCGGCTGTCACAGAAGTGATTTCATTGCGCATACAACGTGCTAATTTATGTTTCTTCGTTCGTAGACAACTCTGACCTCATCGCATGCACGCTGTCGATGAAAGACGGCATGAAACTGCGCCGGTTTCTCGTGATAGACATCCTGCAGTTGATTCTTGTCGAACCGGACACGAAGCGCCTCGGGTGGGGTGTAGCCAAACTAGTCGGTTTCCTGCAGGATATCGAAGTGAGCGGCGATAAAGACGATTCGCGTTGTTTGCATATCACTATTCACGGCCATCTTACACGAACAGCCGGACGTGCAGCGCCATTATTATCGGCAAAGTTTGTGTTTGACGATAATATACGCTGCATGGCGGCGAAGCAGCGTTTGACTAAGGGGCGAATCAAAGCGCGTCAGAAGAAAATGCAACAAATTGCGCGTCTGCTTGATATTCCGGGTCAAACCGGCCCGCCTAGCCCCGCTTATGTGGGTTCGTATAGAGGCGCTGCCTCCGCGTCCGCCTCTAGAGACTCTCGACCCTTGTTCACATCAGGGCGTGTTCCTGGTTTCGCCGCGCCCGTAGAGAACACGGAGTTGTCCATCGTGCGGATGAACGACGTCGGCGTGAGAGCGATAGTCCCAGTCGCATTGCAATGACGAATTCTAAAAAGGAAAACAATGGCGTTACTCGAGCACGATCACGAGAGCCATCTGGTGAGTGCCCCAATCACTCACATTGACTTCCTAAGGTATTAATATATAAAATCTATACAATTCACTGGCAGGAAGTAGAAAATCACGAGAGGGTAGTCCGCGCATGCCCCGCCCTCGTTCCGAGGAAATCCCCTGAGTTAATCAAGCGTGCGCCCGCCTCCGGTATTCTTGACATGTCACCGAAAGTCACAATGCCACGCCCACCACGCGCAGAAACACCCAAGTTGGAAGCGACGCGCAGCGATGACAGCGCATTGGATGTAGAAACGCCCCGAAGACTGCGCAGAAAGATGTGGATGTTGTTTCGATCACTAGTGAAGAAACATCGTTCACATTTCCTGATACACACGGCCAAACTACCACGACGATGACGACGACGACGCGAGCGATCACCAGCGTGCAGGAGGAGACGCCCAGTCGCCGCAGCAGTGCCAAAGGCACCATTGAGACAGTTTAACGACGCTATCATTGAATAAATAAATAAAAATTTGTTTATCATGTTGATTGATTTGTGCGCATGCGTCAGTGGCGTGTCAAACGGGCGCTCTTTTCAAATTTGTAGCATGTAACTTAAATTCAATTCGCCATGGACGACGAGGAGATGCTATCGAACGTGAGCGTGATGAAAATGAAGCAGATTTTAGAACAACGCATGCGATCCAATGCTGAGAGCCGATCGAAGCATATAGTGCGTAAGGATGTGCCGCCGCAGGAGAGTGCAATACCGCCGTAAGTTCGTTGATGTTGCAGGAAACTTTGGCGCAGCGGTTGCGATTTGAATTGTAACATGGCGGTTTGCCCCACCGCTTTTGCGTTCGTGAGCGCTCGGAGGAGGGCGTAGCCGGGCCGGTGGCGCTCTTGTTGTGCGTGAAACCGGTCTCTCCGATCCCCCGGTCGCCGCCGATGTCTTCGCAGGCAGTCGCAGCCGTTACGCTCCGCACTGCGCTGGCCGTGCACAATCGCACCGCTCCATTCCGCCTGAGTACGCGTCCCGTCCCGTCACCGGCGTCGTTCTCATCCGTCGGCCGCCTTCGCGTCAATTACTCCGGCCCGGTCGAAGTGTACGGACGCGCCGCGCCACGCACACCATCGCCAACAAAGCTTACTACTTCCAACTTCGAGCAGCCGCCGTGCCCCAAAAGAGACCACGCCGCGCGCAAGGCCCAGGGTGCTGCGAGGTGTACAATAAACCGGTCCCACCCGGCCCCCGAATGCGAGTGAGTCGGCGACGACCATTCGAACGCGTTGCAACTGTTGTGCCCAGTGCCGTGCGTGCGCCGAAATTCGCGCAAAACATCCCGGAGTGCGTCGCATACAGTTGTGATTAATGTTCAGGTTGGGTTAGCGCGTCGCACACACTAAATCAGGTAATAACGAATGTGTATGAATTGCGTCCGAGGCGCGGACCGCTAACAAAAGACGAGCGGAAAACACACAGCCGGCTGCCCAGACAGGTTAACCAACTTAAACACACACGCCGAGACTACGCGTCTCGCATCTACATAATTCGCATGTTTTCAATTTTAACTGATACGCGATTTCAAATGTGCGGCCAGCGCGCACAATATTTCGTAGGTTTTGTAATGCGCGCCGTCGCCATTTGACGTTTCTTCGGCTCTTCATGCGCGGCTCGCGGTGTCGCGTTCGTGGCGTAGCGCTACCAAAGTACCAAAACCGCCGATCAGGGGTGGAATTATGTCCCTACAACATTAACTACATATACACACGTAAAATCCACAACATACGGGTATATTTCTTACGTTAAATTCCATTAACTTCTTCGCGATTGCTGTACCTCAGCGTTTTTCGTTAGTTTAACCTCTATTCGTCATTCCAAAGGCGTTATTCACGCATGTGCGGTGCGCGTATTTACATTGCTAACTCGAATGTAACTCACACGCCGGCAATTGTTTTTCAGTAAAATGGCATCCGACGACAATTCCAATGCAGCCAAGGATCGCTACGATCCGGAGCTGAAGTACCTCTGCGTGGACCGCAACGTATACAACGACCCCACGTCGCAGGCGGAATGGACACAGAAGCGACTGGTGTGGGTGCCGCACGAAGCGCAGGGCTTCGTCGCCGCCTCCATCAAGGGCGAACGCGGTGATGAGGTGGAGGTTGAGCTGCAGGAGAGCAGCAAGCGGGTGCTGGTCGCTAAGGATGACATCCAGAAGATGAATCCGCCCAAATTCGACAAGGTGGAGGACATGGCCGAGTTGACCTGCCTCAATGAAGCCTGCGTTCTCTACAACCTCAAGGACCGATACTATTCTGGTCTAATTTACGTAAGTTTCACATGTTTTTTGGGTTTAATTTCGAAAAAATCGAACATTTTCGATGAAATTCTTGCGAATTAGTCACGAAAAAAGGTAATAATCAAGAAATTCGTCATTGACAGCCTCAAATCATGAATGTCTTGCTTTGTTTTTCAATACAATTTCATTATCGTGGAAGGTATGCTGAAAAATAAGTTCATTCAGCGACTCGTCATGCATGCAAATCGCGCCAATGATTAATTCGATTGTGTAGACTTTCCAGCCATCGATAAGCGGTGATTAATTCTGGCGTATCAGCTGCGGGTGATTTTATTGTGTCGAATCGATATTGATTTCTACCTTTTTTCGTGTGCGCAAAGGCTTGAAAATGAATGGAAAATACGCGCGCCGTTGGGGCGCAACAAGTTGGTGGTTCAAAGTTGACGTAGCGGGGCCCGATTGCGAAATGTTTGCTCAAATTTCGTTTCGCACTCGACTAATCCCCGAGTGTGTGTGTGCTTCGAGTTGTTGGTTATTGATAAAATAATTTGTTTACCTACGCGCTATCGATGAATCCGCTCGTCGAAGTGAAAACGTCGATCCATAAAAGGACATCTGCGCTCGATGTAACAGTTTCAGCCTTGTCTCGATTTCAAAAATTCACATTTATTTGCCTTCGCCGAACTGTCAACATCTGCGCGCGCGCGCACTGGACTAAAATTTCAAAAAACGCGCATTGGTATTGTCGTCATAAAAAAATGATATATATTTTGGTTAGTTTCGCGCCATATGGTGAAAGAAATGATTACATTTCATCCATATAGGGATTCTTTTAATCTCAGATAGACAAGTTTTTGTTTTCATTTATCGCCATCAATAATTTTTACGACGCGCGCGCATTTTCTGAGTGAAAATCAACGCGCGAGTATTAGGGCCACGGTCAGCCTGCATGTCTGCTGCTGGTCGGATTTGTCCTTTGGTCGGTCCTCTGTGTGCCGGTTGTTGCGAAACGATCATCTCGCATCGCTTGAGCCGATAAGCACGCCGAAGACCATATTTAGGCATAAATCGCGACCAGTCGCTGCTCGCGCAATGCATTACAACTTTTACAGCTATTTACGCGCGCGCGCACGCGTGTCCCCGACGACTTCGCACGACAATATATGGGTCGGTTAACATCGTCAACCCGCTTGCGCGCATATTAAAAGTTGATGAAATTTTTCCAAAAACAAAATGAACGCCGGAGAAAAAGAGTTAGGTAATGATATGGCCGCCGAGGATGACTCACGTGAGGGACAAGTTTGTTTTATGTATCATCCTCTCGCGCGCGCGCGCGGCGGTGAATCAGTCGAAGTAAGCGGTTTCGTTCTCGCAATGCGCGAGAATGCCGAGGATGTGGAGATAAACGCATATGTAATCCGGGTGGGAAATTGTCGCGTTGCGTTTTTTTTATTTGTTTGTTCACTCTCTCACTTCCAGGAACGCGATTGAATACACATTAAACATGCACGAGATAAGATTCGCATGCGTGTAATACTTGCCTGCGGCGCGAATTCGGTGGTGGAAAGTGGCAAATAAAAATCGAACATTTCGTGGGATTGATTCGGTACGGGTGCATTCTTGCGTTCGGCGTATCGGCGCAGTATCAGCCCGCCGCATGGAATGCTGTTCCGATCGCGTTCGAGAGCACTCGGCTGCTCCTCCGCTCAGGGTCAATGCCACGCCGGCGTGCCTCGCCCCCGCGCTGACAATACCGTCCTGTGTCCAACAAAGACTTCGGGGAAACTCGCCGTATCGCGTACTGCACCCGAGGCGCACATTCACTGCTGCGGCTGCGCCGCGATTTCGAAATCGTAACAAGTGTTACGATAAGACTACTTTGGCAAAATCACGCGCGCGCGCGCCTGCGAACAGTTGTTTCATCAACCACGTCCATGTATGGCCGTGGTCCGTTTAATACGAGTTTCGCGTCCCAGTGCGCTCGATCACACGCGCAGAAAACATCTGCACGCTTTGCGTCAGTTACCACCGACCCTTTGCGACCTGCGTTGACAGGACCTCGATGCGTCGACGAGTTTTCCATCGCGCGATGCGTCGCCGCGCGCTATTGCTCACGCGGAAGCCGCACGCCGGCGTGAAAAGAACTTCGAACGCCCACGTGCGACGATTTCGGCTCGGGGCGACCGACCCGGCGTCAATTGATTAATTGTTTTTTATTAAACACATTCGTATGTATGTATATATATGAGTGTGGATTAAGCGCGAATGAGACATGCCCAAGCAAACAGATTGACTCTCGGCGCGTTGACTTAAGTTAAGTCAAGTTAAGTCAAACACAAAGAAAGACGCATTCCTGTTTGACGCGACGAGAGCCAACAAGCTGATGGGAAAACAATGAGCTTTTAAGCAAATGTTAACTCTAAAATCAACCAAAATCAGATTTGAATTTTTTTTTTAAATATGCAGCGATTGCATTGTCCTAAATTCTTTCGACATGTTGCATACATGCAGTAAAATATGTTAATGATGCACATCATTAATTGTGCGCTTAAGCGACAATAACTGCCTGGCGCAGCAATAAAAAAAATATGTTCGGAAAGTAAAACATTTATCACTCGCGTTGTGTGTGTGAGCAGAGAAATGTTTGCCGCGTATTATCGCATCAGGAAAATAAATGTTCGCGATTATAGGACGCGATTTCACGCATCGCACGATAAAACCATGCCGGCAGTCATCGGTGTAATTAAATGATTAAATTAAATATGCGCACGTTGGCAAGGAACAAGCAAAGCAGGCAGGCACAGCGCAAAAAAGCGGGTTACCAGTTTACGAATATTTACATACTGAGTCATCTCTCCAGTTCGTGCGCGGCGTCTAGTCATCAAACGCTTTCGAAAAACTGATGTTTTTTGTGTGTGTTTGCCGCGTCGGGAAATTTACACAATCCGTTTTCGTTCCTTCCGTATTCCCAAAACCACTTGGTTATGTTCAACGTGTCGAAATCTTGGTCGTGCCACGGATTTCCTGTGCGGTCAACTCGCCTAATTATGCTGAAATTAAGCGCTGTGTAAACAAATGATTTCAGCGACGAATTTCATCCACCACGATTGATTTTGCGCGGTTTGCGCTCGCATCGTGCACTAATTGCTTGACTATTGACCTCCGATGCTTGGCCGAAAGGAATAATTGAATAGATGAAAGCCGCCGGTGCGCTGTGTTATCTTGCACTCCTCGCATTTTGCACATTTGCTGTTTAAAGTGCAAACGACGCAAACAAATTTACGACTGGCGACTAATCGCGCTAATCGAACGCCGAAATTTTTACGTTTTATTAATCTCCGAGCGACAATTCTATTACAACTCAAGATAAAATAAAATAAAATCAACTAGAAGTCAATACAACTTTTATTAATCGCATATTTCGAGTACACGTACAAGTTTTACTTGGAAATAAGAAAAAATTTCGGCTGATAAGCGCGGTGCGATATCCGCTGCTGCTTTTTTTTAGGTTGAAGCAAATGAATATTCCGCGCCGGAGGCGTGCGTCACATGTTTTTTGTTTTAATTTTCGGCTATGCGACGAAATAATTTAAACAAAACATTGGAACACTGCTTTAATAGCAAGAATCAACAAAAACAATGCGATGACAATGACAAAGACGACGCGGAATGATGTCGGCGACAATTAAAACTAAGTGTTTTCTACCTTGGGTTGGCAGGCACAACTAGTTTAAACAATAATCTTTTAACGAACGCTCGTTAACAGCGACTTGCAGTCGGTACGCGTGCTTGACTTCGGATTGATACCGCACCGCACATGCTTGACGCGTGATTCATAACAATCTCTAATAAAAAAAACTTGAAGAAATGCAGCGGAAAAATGCTTTCTGCGCGCAACCTTCGAGTAAAAAAAGCATAGAAAGGTTTTTGCTTGGAGAAATTAAAAATTTATATGTTTATTATGTGGACAAGGTGAAAAAGCAAGGATTATATCAGATTTTTGCATAAAATTAATAAAATTTTGAGCTAAAAATGCGAATTTTTGAAATGGCGCATTTTTGACGCGTGATTCATAAAAATCTCGACGAAAACTTAAAGAAAAGCAGTCGGAAAACACATTCTGCGCTCAACCTTCGAGTAAAAAAAGCTGCAAATTCGTCTAAAGTAGTTTTCACTTTGAAAAATTGAAAATATCTATGTTTATTATGTGGCCAAGGTGAAAAACATGTATAATATCAGTTTTTCTAATAAAATTTTAAAATTATTAGCTAAAAACACGAATTTTTGACATAGCTCATCCTTAACGCGTGATTCATAACAATCTCGAAGAAAACTTGAAGAAAAGCAGTCGGAAAACACTTTCTGCCCTCAATCGTCGAGTAAAAAGTGGCAAATGCGTCTAAAGAAGTTTTTACTTTGAAAATTGAAAATATCTATGTTTATTGCGTAGCCAAGGTGAAAAACATGGATAATATCAGTTTTTCTAATAAAATTCGTAAAATTAGTAGCTAAAAACGCGAATTTTTGACATGGTATATTCTTGCCGCGTATTTCGAGAAAAAAGAAAATCACTTTCTGCGCTCAGTTTTCGAGCAAAAAGCTACAGAAGTTTTCACATAGAAAATTGAAAATTTCTATGTTTTCTATGTGGCCAAGGTGAAGGAGCCAGTATAATACCAGGTTTTCGCATAAAATTCATCAAATTATGCCGCAGACACGCGAATTTTCGACATGGCGGTAGTTATAAACAAATAATTATGCGACTTGTGGCGGCATGCCGGGATCTATATTTATATTTCAGCTTCTGAGTAATGTTTTCGAAATGTTTTAATCGAACATGTGTGTGCCGCGCACATTAAGGCAGCGCTTTGATGTGCGGCCGGTCGACATGACCAAATAAGCGCCAAACTAATACATAATCCGAAATAGCTAAATACAGCGGGCTGGCGCGGTTCGCTTTCCTCCGATTTGGTAAAACCAAGAACAAACGCGCAATTACTTACGCTCGAAATGGTAGCGCGCTCCGTTTCCATCAGATCGCGCAGACTCACGTAGAAATATTCTCGACGACAATACCAATGCTCTTTTTCATTTTAATTTAATTTTCAGCGATTTTTTACCGAATTAAAACAATTTTCTGATGTTTTTTGTGTTGTTTTTCTTTATAGACATATTCAGGTCTTTTCTGCGTGGTGGTCAACCCCTACAAAAAATTGCCCATCTACACGGAGAAGATCATGGAACGGTATAAGGGTATTAAGCGACATGAAGTACCCCCGCATGTTTTCGCCATCACTGACACTGCATATCGTTCAATGCTTCAAGGTAAATTCAACATCACTTCAATAACATGAAGAATTTTTGTAACTTTTTACATTTTTATGTTTAGATCGTGAGGATCAGTCGATTTTGTGTACGGGTGAATCCGGCGCTGGGAAAACAGAAAACACCAAGAAGGTGATACAGTATCTGGCGTACGTTGCCGCCTCCAAGTCGCCAAAGGGATCAGGAGCGGTAAGTTAGCGACAACATTTCACCTCACCGCTGCATTTTATTCATTATTCAAGTTTCATTCTCATGTCTAGGTGATATTATGATGTTTTACGTTGATGTTTTATTTTTACAACTTGTGTATTTAATGATCTTACTTTTGACCTTTTTTGCATGTTCATTCTCACACACAAATATCAAAAAAAATTATCACTCAACTACAACAAAATTACGATTGGTTTGGTGTCATTCTTCTATGTCTCTTGTTTTCCGGGGTTCCGGGCCTCTTTGCAAACATTCGACACCCGAGCAGCACAAAGATCTCATTGTAAGTATTTTATTTCTTTACCTCTGCCGCCGTGCGCAACCAAAACAAGCGCCACATGTTTGTTTTGACTGAACACGACAATTAATTAAACAGAAACAGACGATTGGCCATGTATAAACGAGTGCTGCCTGCTAAATTTCTACATATCACAAGAAAACAAACACATTTTTTAGAGATTTATTATTATCTACCTGCTGGTTATTTAGTTTATTTAGATGTGTAAATTGAGCGGCGAATTTCCTTCCTGTTTTCCTACAAATGAGTTTTCGGTATATGTTGGAGCTTTTTTTATTATATGATATATCTAGATTTGACTAGACGCACACGCACATACGGCCAAACACGTTGTTTTTGCATGTTTTGCACACGTTCCGGACTCACTCGGGCTAAATCTGTGAGTTATCCTGTGTTTCTGTCTGTAGGGTGGTTTGGAGCAGCAACTTCTGCAAGCCAATCCCATTCTGGAAGCGTTCGGCAATGCGAAAACAGTGAAAAACGACAATTCTTCACGTTTTGTAAGTACATTTCAACAAACAAACTTTTCCCACAAGTTTCTCACATGGGTATTGATTATTTGCGCGATGATTACAGGGTAAATTTATTCGTATCAACTTCGATGCGTCGGGTTATATCGCCGGCGCCAACATAGAAACTTACTTATTGGAGAAATCACGTGCCATACGACAAGCCAAATTCGAGCGGACCTTCCACATCTTCTACCAGTTGCTGGCTGGCGCGTCCACCGAACAAAAAAGTATTATTCAACTTGTTTTTATTTTAGAATATCGTCTAATATTGTTTGTTTCCGTCTTGCAGAAGAGTTTATTCTGGAAGAACCCAAGACTTACCCATTCCTACGCGATGACAACCACATCGTTCCCGGTGTTGACGATTCCTGGAGTTCACCAACACAGTCAAATCGATGAACATCATGGGCATGACCAAGGAGGACTTCACCGCTATCTTCCGCATTGTGTCCGCTGTAATGCTATTCGGACGCATGGAATTCCGTCAGGATCGTAATTCTGACCAGGCGACACTTCCGGACAACACTGTCGCGCAGAAAATCGCACACCTACTCGGTCTTTCCGTCACTGACATGACCAAAGCGTTCTTAAAGCCACGTATTAAGGTGGGGCGTGATTTTGTCACCAAGAGTCAAACGAAGGAGCAGGTAGAGTTCGCCGTCGAGGCTATTTCGAAGGCATGCTACGAGCGCATGTTCCGATGGCTTGTGACTCGCATCAATCGCTCTCTGGGGCGCACCAAACGCCAAGGCGCTTCCTTCATTGGCATTCTTGATATTGCTGGTTTTGAGATCTTTGATTTGAACAGTTTTGAACAACTTTGTATTAATTACACCAACGAGAAATTGCAGCAGCTCTTCAATCATACCATGTTCATTCTGGAGCAGGAGGAGTACCAACGCGAAGGCATCGAATGGAAGTTTATTGATTTTGGGCTTGATTTACAGCCTACCATTGACCTTATAGATAAAAGTATGGGTATTATGGCTTTGTTGGACGAAGAGTGCCTTTTCCCCAAAGCCACGGACAAAACTTTCGTTGAGAAACTTGTCTCTGCACACCACACCCGAAGTTTAAGAAAAGCGATTTCCGTGGCGTTGCCGACTTCAGTATCATTCATTATGCAGGCAAAGTTGATTATTCCGCTGATCAGTGGTTGATGAAGAACATGGACCCGCAAAATGAGAACGTTGTGTCGCTATTACAGGCATCCCAGGATCCATTCGTGGTACATATCTGGAAAGATGCTGAATCTTTAGGTCGCGCTAAAGGTATGTTCCGTACTGTGAGTTATCTCTACAAGGAACAACTTGCTAACCTTATGGTAACACTCCGCAACACAAATCCTAACTTTGTGCGTTGTATAATTCCGAATCATGAGAAACGCGCGGGTAAAATCGATGCTCCTTTGGTCCTGGACCAATTGCGCTGCAACGGTGTCCTGGAAGGCATCCGTATCTGCAGACAGGGCTTCCCGAATCGTATCCCATTCCAAGAGTTCCGCCAGCGTTACGAATTGCTCACGCCCAATGTGATCAACAAGGGCTTCATGGACGGTAAGAAGGCATGCGAGACGATGATCAAATCGCTTGAACTCGACAGCAATCTGTATCGCATCGGACAGAGTAAAATCTTTTTCCGCGCTGGCGTGCTAGCCCAGCTTGAGGAAGAGCGTGATTATAAGATTACCGACCTGATCGTCAACTTCCAAGCATTCTGCCGTGGCTTCCTCTCGCGTAGAAACTACCAGAAGCGTGTACAACAGCTGAATGCAATTCGCATCATCCAACGCAATTGCTCGGCTTACCTCAAGCTGCGCAATTGGCAATGGTGGCGGTTGTACACAAAGGTCAAACCTTTGCTGGAAGTTACCAAGCAAGAGGAGAAGCTGATGCAGAAGGAAGACGAGCTGAAGCAGGTGAAAGACAAGCTGGACTCGCACTTGAAAGCAGCGCAGGAATACGAACGCAAGTATCAATCGGCCATTGAGGAGAAGACTATTCTCGCAGAACAGTTGCAAGCTGAAGTAGAGCTGTGCGCTGAAGCTGAAGAGAACCGCGCACGTTTGACTGCCCGTAAGCAGGAACTCGAGGAAATCTTGCATGATTTGGAAGCGCGTGTTGAGGAAGAAGAAGAACGCGCGAATGCTCTTGGTAATGACAAAAAGAAACTACAACAGACTATTCAGGATCTTGAGGATCAACTGGAGGAGGAAGAAGCTGCCAGGCAGAAATTGCAGCTGGAAAAGGTTCAATGCGACAATAAATTGAAGAAGTTGGAGGAAGATGTGGCTCTTTCCGAAGACACAAATCAAAAGTTAATGAAGGAAAAGAAGCTCCTGGAAGAGAGGAGCAATGATTTATCGCAGGCTCTTGCGGAGGAGGAAGAGAAAGCGAAACATTTGGCGAAGTTGAAAGCAAAACACGAGGCGTCCATTGCTGAGTTAGAGGAGCGTTTGTTAAAGGACCATCAACAACGCCAAGAGTCCGATCGCTCCAAGAGGAAGGTAGAAAGCGAAGTAAACGACCTAAAGGAACAGTTGCAGGAGAAACGCACGCAGTTGGAAGACCTTCAACTGCAGCTCGGAAAACGTGAGGAAGAACTAGCACAAGCGATGGTTAGAGTTGATGAAGAAGCAGCTGGTAAAGCAGCCGCTCAGAAAGCCCAGCGTGAACTTGAGAGTCAACTCACCGAATTGCAAGAGGATCATGAAGCTGAGAAAGCTGCACGTGGTAAAGCCGAACGCCTAAGACGTGACTTGAATGAAGAATTGGAAGCGCTCAAGAATGAATTACTTGATTCACTGGATACGACCGCCGCGCAGCAGGAATTGCGCTCTAAACGCGAACAGGAGCTTGCTACTTTGAAGAAGAGTCTTGAAGAGGACACGCAGTCCCATGAAGTCTCCATGAGTGAATTGCGTCATAAACACACCACGGAAATTGCGGCTATCAATGAACAACTGGAGAACTTCAAGAAATCAAAGGCACAGTTGGAAAAGACCAAGGCTACTCTCGAAGCGGAGAATGCTGATCTTGCTTCGGAATTGAGGAATGTTGGTGCTTCCCGCCAGGAAGGTGACCGCCGCCGCAAGCAGGCTGAAGGACAATTGGCCGAGGTGCAAGCAAAACTTGCCGAAACCGAACGCTCACGACAAGAACTCGCTGAGAAGGCCGCTAAATTGCAGTTGGAAGCTGAGAATGTTGCACAACAGTTAGAGGAAGCTGAATTGAAGGCGTCCGCAGCGCAGAAGAGCCAAACCACGATTGAGTCGCAATTCACCGAGGCGCAACTTGCGCTTGAGGAAGAAACCAAGCAAAAGTTGGCGTTGTCTTCAAAACTGCGTCAATTAGAAGCGGAGAAAGAGCAACTGCGTGACCAGCTTGACGAGGAAGAAGAACAAAAGAAGACCTTCGAGAAACAACTCGGTGCTTTGAACGCCCAGCTAATTGAATTCAAAAAGCTGAAGAGGAAGCTGAGCAGTCTGCCATCTTGGAAGAGAGTAAGAAGAAGCTCGCGAAGGACTTGGAAGCTTTGCAGAGGCAGGTTGAGGAGTTGACTGTCGCCAATGACAAACTAGAGAAGAGCAAGAAGAAGATTGCTGCTGAACTTGAAGATGCCAACATTGATTTGGAGACCCAACGCGGAAAAGTCGCCGAACTTGAAAAGAAACAGAAGAACTTCGATAAGACTCTAGCGGAAGAGAAAGCTGTATCGGAGAGGATGGCCCAGGAACGCGATAATATTGAACGTGAAGCACGCGAGAAGGAAACACGCGTGTTGTCCCTCAGCCGCGAGTTGGATGAAAGCTCTGAGAAGCTCGAGGAATTGGAACGCGTCAAGCGACAACTGCAAGCTGAACTTGATGAACTTGTAAACAACCAAGGCACTGCTGATAAAAACGTGCATGATTTGGAAAAGGCTAAGCGTGCTTTGGAAACACAATTGGCTGAATTGAAGACGCAGAATGAGGAACTCGAGGATGAATTACAACTCATCGAAGATGCCAAACTTCGGTTGGAGGTGAACATGCAGGCGTTGCGTACGCAATTCGAACGTGACGTGCAGGCCAAGGAAGAGCAAGCTGAAGAGAAACGTCGTGGAATTGTGAAGCAACTGCGTGACTTGGAGGCTGAACTCGACGAGGAGAGGAAACAGAGGAGCGCTGCCGTTGCTAGCAAAAAGAAACTTGAAGGTAGGTGGATTTAAATAATTGTCATAGTTTGACAGTGTGTCAGTATATTTGAAAATAATTTAAATATGTTGGGTGCAGGCGATTTGAAGGAGATGGAAGCGCAAGTTGAGCTTCAATCGAAATACAAGGAAGACGCGTTGAAGCAACTGAAGAAGAGTCAACAGCAGTGCAAGGAAGCGACTCGTGATGCGGATGAAGCTCGTGCTGCCCGTGAGGAGTACGCAGCTGCCAGCAAAGATGCCGAGCGCAAGGTGAAGACCCTGGAGGCGGATTTACTGCAGATGACTGAGGACTTTGCGGCTTCGGAGAGGTCGAGACGTGCTGCGGAAGCTGAACGCGATGAGCTCCAAGAAGAAATGAATAGTAATGCCAACAAAGGTATGAATAATATAAACAATTCTCAGTCAGTGTATAAATATAACTTTTATTTTTATAATGTAGGAACCCTAATGATTGATGAGAAACGCCGTTTGGAGGCTCGCATCGCCACCTTGGAAGAAGAACTTGAAGAAGAACAGAGCAACAATGAAGTGTTGGTAGATCGCGCTCGCAAGGCGCAACTATCCCTCGACCAGCTCACCGGCGAACTGGCCAACGAGCGCTCTGCTTCCGCCAAGCAGGAATCACTGCGATTACAGTTCGAACGCCAGAACAAGGAGTTGAAGGCCAAGCTCGCTGAGCTGGAGACTTCGCAGCACCACCAAGACGAAGGCCACCATCGCCGCGCTTGAGTCAAAGATCGCCAATCTCGAGGAACAACTAGAGGTCGAAGCGAAGGAACGCTTCGCACAGCAGAAGACCAACCGCAAATTGGACAAGAAGCTCAAGGAGTTGATGATGCAGCTGGAGGACGAGCGCCGTCACGCCGACCAGTACAAGGAGCAACTGGAGAAGGTCAACGGACGCGTCAAGATGCTCAAGCGCCAGCTGGACGAGGCCGAAGAGGAAATCTCGCGCGAGAAGGCGCAGAAACGCAAATTCCAGCGCGAGTGCGAGGACATGTTCGAGTCACACGAGACGCTCACGCGTGAAGTCAGCAACCTGAAAAGCAAACTGAGGTAAGCCACGTTTTCAACCTAACCATCCTGTTCACATCCTTACCTCCTATTTACTTTAGTAGGACGTCGCGCACCTTCTCCAGACATTCTCTCCTGATATCATCATCGTTCGTGTAAGTCCTGTTCCTGTTCCTTCATTATTTACGAATGTATATGACCCAAGCGTGCGTTGTTTTGGAATTGCCATCAGATGAGTAAACCATGCTGTTTCTTTTAGTTCCAGCTGGAAAACATGAAATATCACTACTCTATAGCTACCTACATATTACGAATAATTAATTTCTACTTAGAAATTTAGCATAAAACGTGGTATGTCACAGGTGCGTGCTTGTTGGACTAACATTGGCATGTTTTGTGTGTTTTTCGGCAACATTTAAACACACACGATGCTTCAACATATAATGTTTTGTTTTTGCTTGATTTTTACCATAACATGAAACGGTCTTGCGCTCTTTTATCTGCAGTGTAGTGATTTTGATGTTTTTCAATGCGCGTGTATAAGTTTTTTGTTTTTAATGCGTGATGAGAGTCTAATAAGTTGGTTGTTTTTTTAGGAGGAATACGGGAGGCGTGGGTCTCTCGTCGCGTCTAGGTGGAGGCGGCGTCAAGCGCGGTTCGCTGCAGCCGGCAAGCGGTAACGGCTCCGGCGACGACTCGGCGCAGGACGAGAGCATGGATAGCGAAGACCAGCAGAATTAGGCAGTTTTTGGGGCCTACGAACCAGCGCCGCCCCCAACCAGCGCAGCGAACATGTAAATAATTCCCAGCGTGCGCACCAGTACTTAGCAGCAGCGCGCCCGAACAATAACCAATCACGAATTGACAATGATTTTTAATAATTTATATACATAGCTAACCCCCCGCAGCAACTAGCGAATAACACGATGGACAGACGAGGATGCTTTTGGAGTGCGGTTCACATGCGGGCTAAACAACTAAAATGATTATCTTATTAATTTTTTTTTATCGTTTATATATAAAAATATTATTTTCTCCTCTCTGCGCGCGAAACATATTTAATAATCAACGCAACAAGAAGAAGAGTTATTTAAACGTGGAGCTAAGAAATTTATACGATACATATTGCAATGACGGAGAGCAACGCAAGTAATTTTACACGATTTGTATGGAATTTTTGATAATGATGTAGTCTTTCGATACGAGTTTTACATATTCTATCAACAACGTAGGTGCTAGCCAATTTATTATTATTATTCAGTATGAAAATTTACGTGATCGGATCCAAATCGCGAGTGGCGTTGATTCCTTTTTACTATTTATGTTCATCTTTACTTTCTACACTCTGCATTTTATTTTATACATGAAATGATGTCAAATGGTTGATTAATCTTTGTACATACCTATTACATATGAAGCATTTACGAATTAATTAATTGATGTATTTCATCGTCTGTTTTTTTCTATTATCTTTTGTATTTACTTAATTTTTTGGGGTTTCGGGCTCACTTAATTATACATTGTAACAATAATTATTACCAATAAACGGTTTACAATCAACACATTTTAGTAATTAGTCACGTTTCCGGCGCTTTACACGATTGTTTAAAGAAGTTAACAAAGATAAGTTTCTCAATTTCAAAGAGGCAAGGTTGTTATAGTAACCGTAGGTGAATTTAGATGGCGCTGCGATGTCGGTTGAAATAAAAAATACGCGAAACTTGTTCTTTTGCAGCAACACGAGGTTGTTTGTTGGTGGTAGTGAACGTGCATAGAGATAAACGGCGATAACACCGCACGAGAGAACTCTTGTATGTAAACAAATATAAGCACGTTTTTAACTTCTGTGCATTAAATTCTTAACTGAAATTTAATACACATATAGTCATGTGCTTATTGGTTTATAAATAAACAACATTTATGTTTATTTATTCGGTTAAATGGCAATGCTCTGCAACGCATATAATTAATTAGCACTGATTAAGACAGTTTTAATGTTTATTTAATAATTGCTTGAGTTACAATAAGCAAAATAATGCATTTATTGCGAATTTAGTGTTGCATAATGCGCATATTCTTCATTTGAAACTTCGTGCGTGCCCGGGGCTAATCGTCTAACTAGGCAACTGATTGGTGCGCTTTTTTGGCATCAGCAAAAACCGTTAAATTTCGACGGTTAAAACAATGTAGTCATCGTCGACATCCAGTTCACGTGCTGCACCAAAATTTACATTTGATTCGAAGCAGAGTTCAATACTTGCTAGTACTCGTACATATGACTGAGCTGTTTGTTACCAGTGATAGAGCACAAGGGTGCATTAAGGTAAATGGCAAGTTTTCCTTGAATATATTCTATTTGACTACTGCATTAAGTGATGCAGACCTATTCAACCGTTATTAGTTAGTTGTTTGAGTCAATGCACACTAAATATTGGCAACAGCAACCAAGCCCGCTGCACGTCACTGCACGTTAAAAAGTTGCATCCAGGCCCGTGTGAGCTGAAATAAATGCTGGGCATACTTTTCGTGTTTGTTAATAAACCAGAGCGTGGCCGCGGCATATTGTTTGCATTAAATGTAAAAGTACATAAATTCAAATGGCGGCCATGCATCTTTTGAAATCCCTTCATAAAACCGTTGAATTTTGATTATGATTTCGTAGGTAGTTTAATTTAGTCTACGATTTTAAAGTGACGAGTAAGTTTACTCTGCAAAGATTTGAATTAAATTCGAATCGCGTATACTAAGCATGTTTTGTTTGTTCAATGAGGTGTTTGGCGATAACACTGGCCTTGTGCACGCACCTAAACGGCCATACCCAAAAATAACAAATTTATTTAACCGAAGATGGCGCCTGTATGCGCGAATTCGCATTAAATTGACTTTCCTTCGACCTTATCATACGAGAATCAAATCCAATAGATATGCTGCTTGTGTTTCTAGAAATGTAAACATAACATCGGATGTTATTTACGTGTTACCCACAAGAAACAAGAGACTAGCGCGCTGCGTACCCGTCTTTGCGCAGGTAACACTTGTTATCAGCACGCTGGTATTCGGCGTGCGTTGTTTGTGTCTTTTAGTATTAGTCGAATATCTTATTGTAAGACATCTCGTGCTTCGCGTCTGCTAAAGTGAACCTTTATTAATTAATTCAATAGTACCTACGATTTCAATACTACGATAAAGACTAAATTTATAATACTGTGAGAAGTTAACACCAATTGGACATTACCTCAACACGACCAAAGTTTCATCGTTTGTCTACATTCCGCATTCTTCGCAGCGACGGTAAGCAACAGAATTATTATTAGAGAACAAAACAAATAAAAATGGCGAAAACAAACTCGAGTGTATTTTTAATTAGTTATCTTTCTAAATTAATATCTTCCAAGTATTCTGGCATGCATGAAATGGCAAGCAAATGAATTTAATTGAAGCAAGTCATGAACTTTTTAAAACTTAGCGATTTTCTTGATGTTCGGCTTGGTTTGGCGTTGCGTTATCCATGCGCTGAAAGAAAAGTGGCTGCAGAAGGTAGAAATGCATCTCGATATTCTTTTATATTTTATTATATCCCAAGTTAACCTAATAATTAATTATAAATGTTGTTATCTGTTGTCGTCGACTTGGATGTTCCGTCGGGCTAACATTCAGTGTCTCGCGCTAGTCTAGCGACGCCTGGCTTCTCGTCGTTCTAATACAATCAATAAATATAGTAGTGTACGTGTATGTCGTAAAAGCAAAATTAATCGATGTAGTGTTCGCCGGGAACGGAATTGGGCGATTAGGCAAGGGATTTGGGACGTTGATGCTTTGGCTTCGAAAGAACTTCTGGCGTGGGAGGGTAGAGCGCGCTACCGCCCGCGCCCGATGGCAGTAGAAGTTGAGAACGAAAGTAGAGTGTGGTGGCGATTTAGGGTTTTCTCCCAGCTGGAATGTGCATTTTGGAATCGTCGCATTGTTGTTATATGTATATGAATCGTGTATTAAATAAATGTGTAGAATTAAAAATTTCTGATCTGCATGTGAAAACAAAGCAGCAGCAGTTTAGAAGCATTTCCTGTGGACGATGGACGGGCCGGACTCGTCGTACTCCTGCTTGGAGATCCACATCTGCTGGAAGGTGCTCAGCGAGGCAAGGATGGAGCCACCGATCCAGACGGAGTACTTGCGCTCCGGTGGTGCGATGATCTTGATCTTCATGGTCGACGGGGCGAGGGCGGTGATCTCCTTCTGCATGCGGTCAGCGATGCCTGGGTACATGGTGGTACCGCCAGACAAGACGGTGTTGGCGTACAAGTCCTTACGGATATCAACGTCGCACTTCATGATGGAGTTGTAGGTGGTCTCGTGGATGCCGCAGGCTTCCATACCCAGGAACGAGGGCTGGAAGAGAGCCTCTGGGCAACGGAAGCGCTCGTTTCCGATGGTGATGACCTGACCGTCGGGAAGCTCGTAGCTCTTCTCGAGCGAGCTGCTGCTGGCAGCGGTGGCCATCTCCTGTTCGAAGTCCAAAGCGACATAGCAGAGTTTCTCCTTGATGTCACGAACGATTTCACGCTCGGCGGTGGTGGTGAAGCTGTAGCCACGCTCAGTGAGGATCTTCATCAAGTAGTCGGTCAAGTCACGACCAGCCAGATCCAGACGAAGGATGGCATGCGGCAAGGCATAACCTTCGTAGATGGGTACGGTGTGGGAGACACCATCACCGGAGTCAAGCACGATACCGGTGGTACGACCGGAAGCGTACAAGGAGAGCACGGCCTGAATGGCGACGTACATGGCTGGGGTGTTGAATGTCTCAAACATGATCTGAGTCATCTTCTCACGATTGGCCTTGGGATTGAGCGGGGCTTCGGTGAGCAGAACGGGGTGCTCCTCGGGGCAACACGCAACTCATTGTAGAAGGTGTGATGCCAGATCTTCTCCATATCGTCCCAGTTGGTGACGATACCGTGCTCGATCGGGTATTTCAGGGTGAGGATACCACGTTTGGATTGGGCCTCATCACCTACGTACGAGTCCTTCTGACCCATACCGACCATCACACCCTGATGACGCGGGCGGCCCACGATCGAGGGGAAGACGGCGCGAGGCGCGTCATCACCGGCGAAACCGGCTTTGCACATACCGGATCCATTGTCAACGACGAGTGCGGCAACTTCTTCGTCACACATTTTGTTAGATTACTGCAAGTAAAGAAAAAAATACAGGTTAGTTTTCAATGCATGGCGAGAGGATGCCGGCAAATTGCAACGTGTTTGCGATAATAGTGAATGAATTTCGCCCGGGCGACAGTTCGAACGCGATGCTTATACATTGCCCCGCCCAAGGCAAACCATTGAGCTATTCATTCATGAGTCGGAGCTACGTCACGCTACTATGCGTCGCGCTACGTCATCACACGGCGTTCCGAAAGCGTCCGAAGCTACAACTACGTACAACCACCGGCTAACCGGCCACGATTCACACTCAAAATTGCAAAGGCATGGCATGCATAACTTGGATAAACTCTTGAAAATTGATCACTTTGATGAAACAATGCAACTGAATTTTGAATTGAGGTTGAAATTGAATGCAATTAAATTGATTTGGATGCAGAAGCCTCGAATTTCAAATACCGGACGCTCTCAAAGATGGGTGCCACACCCCGAAACGCCGGTTGATTACGGGCAAACCACGCGCTTCACCAACGGATAATTCATTACCAGCAACGGCACTAATTCGCAAACCCGAACTGAACTTCTTCCGTTTAAATTGAACTAATATTAACAATGTCGATGGAGAACACTTACGTTTTTATTGGTAAAAAGTTTAGTAAAAAATAAATAGTATTCCGTGATAGCGGAGGATGCACTGCACGACTGGCAGACGACAGACACTCAACTGACTGACGAACCAGACGTGGGCACAGCTTATAAAGGGGCCGGCGTCCCACCCCTGTCGCGGCGCGGCACGGCACGAATGTGAGCAACGAGGCGGCGCTTTCGAAGAGAAAGATGGCGCGCACGGAGCGCACAATATTACCATATATGGTCTTGAACATCGCCTTTTCGGAATCGCCACGATAGTAAAATTGACTCATGCCCGCTATCGTTCCACGTTCGTATTGTCGCACTTGTATCAGAAAAAGTTATGCGTAGATTAATCGCACCGTGCGATAAAGTAAAAATTAGCACCGCGAGTAGTCCTATTGGATAAATAGGAATACTAGAGCTACAATTAACGCTATATTGGTGAAAAATACCAATTCCATGCGGTTTTAAAGGGTGGTCCCTATTGGGTCTTATTGGAATGTGGCATGCATTGGATTTTCCGCGACAGTTCGAACGCAACGCCGCAAAGGTGCGGCGGAATAGATATATTGTATGGATGAGTAATTAACAAACAAAATATGAATAATGCAGATTGAACGCATCGTTGATTACATTTTGGGCGCGGGGTCGGCCCGATTAGACGCAGTCGGCGTGGTGGCCGCCGACCACCGGCTGGCGTCGCAAGCCGGCATTTGCGAACACGCCGTCGTCGGCGCCTGAACAAGTGGCCGCCAGGCTAAATATAACCCGCCGGCCGGCGAAAAGGCGTGCGACCACCTTGCAGCGCGCCGCTTCAACCGGCTCTTCAGGAATATATACATACGGGGGTGCGTGTGTTAGAACTTACGTTTTATGCTGATCAGCGGAACAAGCGGAGAGAAGTTGGACGTACGGAGACGAGATGCACGGGACACGTCACACAACAGGCGGTTAACAAACGAATGGGCGACGTGGGGCGATGCGAGCGCGCCGATGATGCCGGCTCTTCAGGCGCGCACCAACACGCGCGCAGGCCGTGTCACCGTGCGCGGGCCAAATGGACTCGCCCATCAATTCAAATCTGCAAAAAGGTACCATTGACACCGGAAGTGGCCAAATTCTGTGAAAATCTGCTGGTTAACCAGATGTAGGGACATGTCTATCATCAGTTAAAAACATGCGAGGGAAATAGCGAATGTTCACATTTTCATCGTACTCATGGCCGGCACATGCGGCGCTACCAGCGGACTCCCTCGACATGGCAACCTCGGAGGCAGTGTTGCAGAGTAGTGGGGCGGTGTGTTTGTGTGAGAGCCGCTGGAAGCACGCCGAACGTTACCATATATGGGCATAAACGGAATCCTGGCGTTCGATTGGCTGGCGCTCGGCTGGACGGAGTACCGCCGGCGTGCTGCGGCGTTTTCAAACGGCAGACCGTTACGGAACCCACCCGATGATAACGCCAGAGCATTGGTACTGTCGCCGTGCAAAGCCGCATCATAAAAAAAAAACCGCCATGGTATAACATAATTGCCTGCAAGTTTAGCAAAGTTTCACTCTTCGCCATCGTTTCTAATGCAGGCTATAACTTATCATAGATTGTTTCTGCACTTCTGCAGGTACTGCTATTTCTTTCTACTTGTTTAGAAACAAATCAAGTTATCAGGTAGGAGGTTTAGGTATACGGCAAGTGCAACTTGCTTTTCACCGATCGCTAGCGGCATGCCGGGCGGGATTTCAGGTTCGTCCGGTGGTTTTCTGACCGGACCGTAAACATGGCTGGATATTTCGCATGCGAGGAGATTCATCTCGACGGTGCAATGCAGCCGCACATAACAGGTTGGATGCGAGAGCAGCGTGCGGTCGAGCCGGGCCGCCGGGAAGCCTTGAACTTGACTGACAGTTATTTTTGTATCGGCGTCGCGCTCCCGCCTTTCTCCGCTCGCGTTTTTCTGGATCTGGAGCAATTCGATTCAGTTTCGCCGCTTCGCGTTCTCATCGCGAGAACGCAAGTCGGCGAGAATTTACACGTTTTATTGTTTGCCGTTCGGCATTAGCGGTCGCATTAGCATAACTATTATATTCTCCTCGTCGTCGTCGTCGTTGGAAGAAATCGTTAGAAATCTCGATTCCGCGTAGCCCACTCGTTGGCCTGCGAATATACTGACTGTGTGTCTTATTGGATTCGTTTTGTTGGCTGGCAGACACAACATGAGAAACACGATGCAAGGCGGCGGACAGATTGGCGAGAAAAGGGATCCGCGTAGGGCTGCGGCCGCTCGCTCGCCGCCCGCCTTGCGCGTTTTGCAGTTGTAGAGCTTTTTGCGCCCGGCTGGGCTGGGCCACGTCTGCCCGTAGTCTAGTCTGCGCGGCTCTAGGCAGCCGTGCAACTTCCAAGACGACCTAGTGAACACCGAAAGGTGCATCAGTATCGCGTGGCTGCGCGACGACGCCTCGATCGATACATGACTCGATTCCTCCGACACGTCGCCACATCATCTCTCTCATGATGTCTACGAGGGCATTAATGTTACGCACACATTGCCCAGCACCGTACAATGGGAATATATCTATTTGTTTGGCAAGAGCGAGCATTTTCGAGCCACCCGCATCGTATTTGCCACCCTCGCTGTTCAACAACCTCCGATGCTTTTCGATTCGGGGGTGATTCAGAATGACTCATTGAATAAAAATCACGCGGGTTGATTTTTGGGGAAGCGCCCTAGAATGTGCCACGTCGTTGCGTGGCACTTGTCCAAACATTGGGGTAGGCTGTATGCCTGCGGGCTTCCACCGGTCAAATAATTTCGTTTCCTTTGCTTTCGTTTAGATGCGATTGTTGGGATCGCCGCATGAGGCACGTAGCACGAAATGTCAGTCAGCCGACGAGGGCAAAGGGACGATATTATCCAGGCATGTTTGTCACTGTCCGAAACTCCAAATTGGAGAAACATGTAGTCGGGGGGTTGGTTTTGTTTTTGGCGTTTTACGACGACTTTGCACTCGAACATTTCGGCGCAATGTCGACATTTTATCATGCTGTCCGCATGAAGATATATATTAGTAAATGAGTTGAAGTCGGCTTGGCAGGCGGCATGGAGAGTGAAGGGAAAAGGCACTGAACTGTATTATCTTGGTATGCAGAGAGCCGGATATGCATACAAACCGCATTCACACACAGTACCAGAATTGTACCACATGATGAAAATTCGTGTGCGAAACACATGTTTCGTTGGTTTCGATAAATGTTTACATGAATTTCTGTGAATCCCGTCGATAGATCAAACATTTATTGAAATTTGTCGAAATTTCCATGACTGTACCAAGTTTTTAAATATTCTTTATCGTTATCTCCATTCATGCACTCAAATAAATTCCCAAAGAACCGGAAACGCAAGCATCATAAAACCCAGACACGACAACGATAAACAGCAGCCAGATATTCAATATGTTTTGACTCGTCAGTTCATCACGACTAGACTAGTACTTCTGCTACAACTTCAGCCTTAATAATTTAAATTTAATTACGCTAATGACTACTGCATACGCTTTGAAACTTGTATGCGCAAGCGAGGAACCGGAAATGTCATAAAACACAGACATCTCGATGGTAATCGTTTCGACTGCGTGTAAATAAAGATATTCAATCATTTTCTTTCCAAACATCGTACGTCGTCAGCGGCACGATACTCGTTAAAAATCTACGTTGAAGTTGTTGATTAATGACTAATAACTAAGAAATGATAATGTTATTTAGCGAATTCGCTTATTCACTGTTGATTCTCGAGTGGAGTGATGATGCATATCTCTCCCCAGCTTTCGTCGTTATTACCGATCAGAATTTCCAAATGTTATTATGATCAGAAATAATTCGCGGCTGTGGGAATCGATGACGAATCTTATGTCACCTGCTCGCGTTGTCGTAGACAATTGCTAAAAGCGCCATGGCCGCCGCGCGCGCATATATTAAAACGCAAACATTTGAAAAATGTTACACGCGCATGATATGATCGCATGGAATGGAATAGCATTGTAAAGCATGAATGGTGATGACGCCTCGGATTCGGATTTGCATGCGTCAGCCTTGGCGCGGCCGAAGGTCCAGCCGGACGAAGAAATTAGCTGTGAGGTAACGCGTGATGACAAATATGCGCGTCGCAAGGCTTGTCGACGTGCTGCACATGGTGCAAATTGGCATAACGCACGTTTAACCCATTGATGGCATTCGCCGCAAATCGGTCCATATATGGCCCTGGTGGTATCAGGCAGCGAGCTGATTTGATTCGGCATCGATCGCACCGATTGATTTAGTCATGTCAATCAGCGCGCCTGATATGACTAAATCGGTCGTGGATTGTGTTGATTTTTGCTTGTCGAATTTAATGTTGTCATTTCGGAGAAATTAGGAATCAACGATAAGGGAAATATCTTCTTGACTCACGACGATTGATTACGAACGAAACAAACACTTGGGTTATTTAATTTTCGTGTACGAAAACAAAGGTATGCGATATTAAAATGCTACTATCTTGGTTATCTAGCACTTACAGTATGAAAAAAAAAACGCGAAACAATAATGATAGGCATTTTGAGTGTACTGGGAGATTTTCGTAAGTGCTTTCAACACAGTTGATAGCCGCTAATTAATTATTTAATTGGAGTAATTCGCAGGTAAAATTAATGTATGCATCGAGAGCGACGGTGCCGGTGCGACTTTAAGCAAATCGGAAATAATGGGAAGAGCAAGTAGAGCGCGGCCGCGCAGGGTGCCCGTCAGCTAATTAATTTAATTAAATTATTGTTAATTGTTGCATTGTACGAGCCAATGCGCGCATAAGTATGATAGGTACGCACGCTCCGGTTTCGAGGCGCGCGCTCGCTGGCCCGTTTGAATTCGGGGACGAAATTGAAAGAGCAGCCGCGTTTTCGCCTTATATGGGCATGCCGGGGCATGCTGGGCGGCGGCGAACAGCTGATGCACAGACCGAAACGGCCCAAAGCGAAGAATGAAATACGCGCAGCGATGCAGGCGACAATACCAATGCGAAACACGAATCTCATGCATTCCGCGTGTATTATCGCGAGAAAAAAAACTTAAATAAATGTTGCTATTGCGTCGTACATTCAATCGAAATCTTATCACCGGAGATGATTGCGAGGTGTACTCGCAACTAGTTATGCCATCAAGGCTCGTGCTTGTTGATCATCGATCGATTAATCGATGCCAATCTCATTCGTCGATTTAGCGGCTTATGTAAACTTTAATTACTTCGCATTACGTGCTCTCGAAATCTCATGTTGTGCTGTTATCGGCGAAAATTCCATAGGTTGTTGAGTCATGTAAGCCTGATTAAGCCTTGTTATTGCGGTCTCAAGTAGGCAAGGTTTTACAATGCTCGGGCATTTTCAGGCGTGATGTAAGATTATTATACGAGTTGCGCCGGTAAAAAAGGAATAATAAAATAAAGAATTCATTTCCGATGCGCCGTACAACGCCCCAAGCCCAGACAGGAAACGCCTAACGCCCGAGAGCGCATTAACATGCGACCCTGTACGTTGGCTCGATGTAAATTCGTCGAAGACGAAGTCTCAAGCGTCGAAATTAATTTGATATGTTCGCTGTTCGCATGATAATCGCAACAGAAGCCGCGAAATCGCTACCAAAAGTATTGAAGTGCGATGCAATATTGTTCGACGGTTTCTCCTAGAATTCATGAATCTCATGACGCACGAGCCGCGCGCTTCTTCTTCTATTCTTTCGCGGCGATGCTTCTTCCTCCTCGACGTTTGGTTGCTTCGCGCCTTTGACGCGCTTATTGTTGTTGCGTTGATTTTTCGGTTTAATTCGGTTAGTGACCTCCTTCGCGGCCCGCTTGCTGCCCGCCTGTCTGCGGCGAGCCGTTTTTCGAACAATTTCATAATTAACTTAATTAGCTTTGGCGCAAATGCGTGCGCCTTTTTTCGTTTATCAATCTTTTATGAACTTACTTCGCACGAAAATCATAATTACCAACATTTAACAGTCCGAAACCAATCGCGCAATTAGTGGCCGCGATCCTAAAACCATGCGCCGATTAAACCTTAATTTAAGCCTTGAAATTTTAATTCTTCTTGCACTGCGCTTGACGAATGAATGACTCCATTCTAGTTCATACATTTATTCATGTGCACTTTTATCAAGGTCAATGTTTGCCTTGTTAAACTTAGAATATTGACTTCAAATCCGATTTACATAAAACTGCTAACATTTTGTGGTGATGTGAACGTGCGTTTTAGCAGCCCGCCTTGAAGAAGTTACAATTTCAATGGCGACTTTCCTGCAGTGTGTACGCGCAGACACAGCGCAAATCTCAATTTTCCGAAAGCGATTTTCATTTCGAAACTGCAGGTCTGCAGCGCAAACATCCAGGCATTAAAAATTTCTAATGCCAGCTCGAAATCGGCAACTAATCGGCCCATAAACGTCAATATGGCTATATAAGGTCGGCCTCCTTATTTTAAGCGTTTCGCCCGGTCAGCCTGTGCGCACGTTTATTGCCATTTTTAGCATTTTGCGAGCCGAGCGCGGTGCGTTTCTTTTTTTACTTTTTATAGTAAAAAGTAACAGTTGTCTTCCCGCGAAAACATCGCGACGTTAACAAGCAAACAAAAAACAATTCAGCGCATTTTCCATTTCGATAACGCAACGCCTATTCCACGTCCTGTTCTGATTTTTTCCGTTACAAATGGAATTTACCATTTAGTGCGATTAGATAACGTCTCTTGAACTGAATCATACTGCGAATTACTTTTCTGTAAAGTGAAATTATGATGAAATCGTTAGGCATATCAGCATTTTGACGGAATCTTTATTTTTTTTTGCTGAAGTAAATTCCTATGAATCTTTCATATTTCCAGAGTTTTTGTTTATATCTGACTTGATTCTAGATATGGAATCTTAATCAATAAAAATCTATTTAGGTGTTGCAATCTAATACAAATTGCGATGCCTTAATTTGTTTTCACTTGTTAAGTTATCTTATATAATAAGATTTTGTTAACTTTTAAAATATTCAAGTACGATTGCAATGTACAATGAAACAATTTACCTAATGACATTAATAGGAAGCTTGTGGTTAAAATTAAAACCAATCTAGATTACGAGTACGGTATTAATTGAATCTGATACGTCGCGACTTATAAAATAGCATATAAAATAACAAATGACAAGGTTTTGTGATAGGCAACTCGAGTACTTTACAACGTTCCAGATTTCTCACTGACTGGTGCGTTCTGTATTTACAACCGATTACCCACTGCCAGCTACTGTAACATAGGTGGGGCATACTCTAGCATTCATGAAGTGTGTAATGGAAATTTAGTTTTCAAATAATTTTCCTTTTATTGAAGGCTATCTTTTTAAATGCCACAATTGTTTTCGAAGTGTTGCGCGAAAACAGTTTTCTATTTCATTTGTTTATTTGACCTACTAGTTGATTTGAACTAGTCTCATTGCTGAAATAGAGGTGGTTCATTTAATGAACTTGTCATATCCTTAACAAATCGATTTTTACGATTTTTCATTATGTAGTTTGAACTATATGTTATCATGTTAATGATCACTTCCGGCTGCATCGAGGTTTGTGTATAAACAATTATTTTATCGCTTTGAACCAGCTCCATGCTATTATGCTGTTGATTTAGACGTTTACGTGCATCTAAACTATCCCAAAAAGTTGGCAAATTGTAAAATTATTGTTCAGGGCACCGTACGAGGGCAGCGGTAGAAGTGACTCGTGTTCAGGGCACCGTACGTGGATGATTGTATAGCTGACTCCCATTTGCCCATTTTTTCTTATGATTTCCTTCTTTCTTTCATCTCTTAAATTACCAAATTATTTAACTTATTTGGTAGAGATTAATCTTTAATCCGTCTTGTTCTATCGAATTAAATATCGCTAAAATGGGTCAGAAAATTCTAAGGCCCAGTATAAGAACGTTGAAATGCACTAGCCTTAAAATTTTATACGCACCAACCCATTACTATTTGATTATAAATTCAAACTGGGATCAATTATATTCTAATGTTTCTCTTTATTTTATCCTTGCATTAAGATTTAATTGTTTCGAAGCAATTTGAACACTTTAAAAAGGGTAACAAACATTTATATTTTCATTGGACGAACATACACGTCCAATGTATGTATGTGGTAGTGTCTAAACAGCCTTATGGTCTCACGTCGTAATTGGAATCTGACCGGTTTGCTCTTATCTCTTATTATCAGGTGATTCTTGCGTACGATATTCGTGTATAGTTTTGTACTATATACGCGACCGTGTGATGGCGCTGCGTGTATCGTTTGCCCACGCTGCAGGAATAAAATTAGTTTTGCTGCATCTGACGGATGGTTCGCACGCGGTCGTCGCGATTCTCCTCTCTTTCTTCGAATTCAATTCGGTAACTCTTATTATTACTTTCGGTGTTCTTAGTGATTATTGCTGACTGTTGTGTCTCGTTAATGAGTTATTTGCTTATAAGGATGTTCAGTAATACGTAACTGAACGAAGTACAATGTA
>NW_027045484.1:56402-58132 GCF_025399875.1 Dalotia coriaria
CAATCGACTATAGTAATATAATTTACTGTTTGCGCGTTTATTGTCCATAAATGCCGGTGAAGTGTATCGCACACATGTTGATTTGATATGATCATTAGGATGACCAATTGTGCTAGTGTAAGTACTCGATACTTTTAAGTAATCAGCACAGATTGTTTGTTTTTCGCCGTTGTGTGATTATAATATTACTAAATTGTATTAAATGTTTTTGCTGTAACTTATGTTTTCTTTTTTTATTTACAGCATTGGCCGTGCCTTGGAGTCCCATGAGTTCTGCATTGGTAAGTTTATAATTCAATTATATTTTTCGTTTTAATTTCTGCGTCCTTTATTAGTATTTACGTTGTTTTGATTTATCGCGTTCCACCGCGTGTTGCAAATTTATAAGGTAGTCGCGTACTCGACTGATACATCTCAAAATTAATTGTTTAGTGTTTCCTTCGCTTACAAAAGCGCAAGAGTTGTTCATGGAGTTGCAATTCAGCGGAATTCCGCCTCAACCATTCCTATCCCCTTTTTGTCTTGCTTTTTTTTATTCCAGTTATTTCAGATTGTAGATTCTAAATCTTTGTAAAATTCTTTATAAGATAAGATATTCAAATTGGAAAAATAAGAGAGATCGAGAATGGGTAATTCATAAATAAAAAATTGCCAAGGACAATTCTTGTTTCATCTCACTGAGAGGTTTTTATTTTCATTTTTAGGTGAATTTTGAAAATTTGATTGTTTTTATTTACAGTATAATTCATAGATGGGACTAGCATCAAACAAAAATTGTTGGTTTATCAACGTTTGTAAATAAACAACAATTTTTGTGTCTAGTTTATTCGTCTAGTTTAGTTTTGTTTGTTTAGATAGATAATTTTTAAATCTTCCATATTTTTTGATCCGTTGGTCGCTTGCGAGTATAGTTTAATAGCGGGCAGCAGTAAAAGTGACTCGTGTTCAGGGCACCGTACGAGGACCATTGTATAGCTGACTCCCACGTTTTCTTATGCATTAAAATTTCATACCTTAAATTGAATTTAACTAGCGCATTGAATTGTCCGAAGATAAAAACGCTGCAATCAGATCTTATTTATCTCTTTCAGTTTACGAGATATTCGCGATTGAATAAAACGGGCAAAAATTGATAAATGTCACTTTTTAGCACTTTTAGTCGTGTTTTTCGACCTCTTAATGTAAGAAGAACTATAATTATGTTATATTCTTATCTGATAGAGAATTTTCCAATCTTTCATAATCAATAATTCGTTGGTAGCTATCGCTTTTAGTTTAAGAGATATTAATTATCAAAAATCGTCGAGAAAAAGTATCAAACACCCCCCCTTGGCAATTTTTTCTTAAGACTTAATATTTCATCCCTCAGATTTCCCTTTTAACTATCCTACCTGATAGAGATTGGCCCGTAGATTAAGACGCTGCGATCAGATCTTATTTATCTCTTTTAGTTTACGAGATATTCGCGATTGAATAAAATGGGCAAAAATTGCAAAATGTCACTTTTTAGCTCTTTTAGTCGCGTTTTTCGACCTTTTACTGTAGGAAATATAATTATTATATATTTTAATCTGATAGAGAATCTTCCAATCTTTCATAATCAACAATTCGTTGGTAGCTATCTCTTTTAGTTTAAGAGATATGAATTTTTGTAAATCGTCGAAAAAAAGTATCAAGCACCCCCCCTTGGCAATTTTTTTCTTAAGACTTAAAATTTCATCTCTCAGATT
>NW_027045484.1:60199-63738 GCF_025399875.1 Dalotia coriaria
TCAGTTGGCTGCATTGCTAATAAAATGGGCAAAATTGCAAATGTCACTTTTTAAAGAATTCTCAATGCCTTTTCGACCTTTTACTGCAATTATTTTATATTTTTATCTGATAGAATCTTCCAATCTTTCATAATCAATACCCGTTGAGGCTATCTCTTTATTAAGAGATATTAATTTTTAGAAAATCGTCGAAAAAGTATCAAGCACCCCTTGGCAATTTTTTCTTAAGACTCTAAATTCTCATCTCGCAGATTTCCCTTTTAACTATCCTATCTGATAAGTATTAGTCCGTAGATTAAGACGCTGCGATCAGACCCTATTTTCTATCTCTTTTTAAGTTTACGAGATATTCGCGATTGAATAAAATTATATTTAAATTATACGAAAGTTGTGTGTGTGTGCACTGTAGTACTCGTTGCGCTAGGAATTGTAGTTTGTTTAACATAACACGAGAACGCGGTATCACAATAGGTGCGAAATAATCTTTTAGTATAAGAAATCTGAATTACATAATTTAGATTTTAAATTTTTATTAATTTTTTTAATTCAAATTTCGGGATTACTAGGTATTTGATTATAATTTCAAACAGATCAATTATATTCTAATGTTTCTCTTTATTTTATCTGAATTAAGATTTAATTGTTTCGAAGCAATTTGATCACTTAAAAAAGGGTAACAAACATTTATATTTCATTGACTAACATACACGTCCAATGTTTGTATGTGGTAGTGTCTAAACAGCCTTGCGATCTCACGACGCACTGGAATTCGCACTCTTATTATCAGGTGATTCGCGTACGATATTCGTGTATAGTTTTGTACTATATACGCGACCGTGTGATGGCGCCGCGTGTATCTTTTGCTCACGCTGTAGGATTAAAATTAGTTTCGCCGTATCCGACGGATAGTTCGCACGCGGTCGTCGCGATTCTCTTTTCTTCGGATTTAATTCGGTAACTCGTATCACTATCGGTGTTCTTAGTGATTATTGCTGATTATTGTGTCTCGCTAATGATTTATCGCTTATAAGATGTTGCGAAATGCAAATATTGTGTATTTGTTCGTGAAGGGGGTGCCGACGGATGCCGTTAACGACTAAATGTTTACAGTACTAACCAGTAAGTGAATTAAATAATATTCTCAACCACATTGATTGATTATGTTTCTCCCTTTTGTTTTTCTTTATTATCATATTTTCGTAGTGTTTCATAGATTGTTATATTCAATAATGTGTTTAAAATTGCATGGCCTGTTATTATTTCTAATCTTTTGACAAAAATCTGAAAATTGCACATTTTAGCACTTTAGTCATATTTTTGGACTTTTTACCTCAAAGAATAGAATTTTTCATTTTTATCTTAGAAAGAATTTTCTAATCATTCATATTCTTCAATCTGTTGGTCGCTATCGCTTTTAGTTTAAAAGATATGCACTATTCAAATTTATTGACTTAAATAGGACAAGAACGTTGATATTTTTGTTTATTTAGTTATATTGCAATTAATCGCAATGGCGGTAAAAGTGTCTCCCATTCATGGTATCGATAGAAGGGACTCGTATTTAGGGAACCGCATGAGTATGATTTTTTTCTTCTCTTAGATTTTCAATTTACCTAGCTTATTTTATAGAGATTTGTCCGTTGATTAACAAAAATTGTAAAATATACATGTATTGTTTATTTCTATAGCTATCAGCAAGCGCGAGCATTCGACACGAGAATTGTCTTTGTTTTGAACCCAACTTATACTTTCTTATCGCATTTGCTGCGAGAATACAACGCATGGGGGATCTCATGCGCCGCATGTTGCCGTATCTTAGTTTAGTTTTGATCGCAGGTAACGTGCCAAAGCGATTCGCGCACATGGTCGCGTGCCATCGACGCACTGTGCGCACCTCTTGCTTTCTTATCATAAACTGTCGCGTCGTTGCTTGCACAGTTTGCAGCCAGTTTCGTGCCGCTATCTGGTTGATACAATATTTTACGCGACTCGTATTGTTTGTTTGGATTGGTAGTTTCTTTGATATATTTGATATACTCGTTGCGCTAGGAAATGTAGTTTTCTTGTTATAACACGCGACCGCGGTGTTACAATAAGTTCGGAATAATTTTCCCAGGTGCAGAATTTAAATCTGTATTTTCTTGTATCAAAATTTATTGCAAGAAAATTCCGTAACGCGAGTTATATTGAAAGTTGTGTGTATGCGTACTAGTACTCGTTGCGCTAGGAATTGTAGTTTTATTGATATAACACGCGAACGCGGAGTCTCAATAAGTTCAGCATATTTTTCCCACATGCAGAATTTAATTCTGTATCTCCCTGTATGGAAATTTATTGCAAGAAAATTTCGTAACGCGAGTTATATTGAAAGTTGTGTGTATACGCACTAGCACTCGTTGCGCTAGGAATTGTAGTTTTACTGATATAACACGCGAATGCGGTGTCTCAATATGTTTGGCATAATTTTTCTACATGCAGAATTTAATTCTGTATCTCCCTGTATTAAAATTTATTGCAAGAAAATTTCGTAACGCGAGTTATAATGATAGTTGTGTGTATACGCGCTTGTATTCGAACTCGTTGCGCTAGGAATTGAAGTTTTTTATTATAACACGCGAACGCGGTCTTAAACTTAGTTCGGAATAATTTTCCCAGGTGCAGAATTTAATTCTTCATTTCCCTGTATCGAAAATTACTGCGAAAAAATTCCGATACGCGACTTATATTGAAAGTCTCATTCGGTGTACTGTAACAGGGTGGCGATAGAAGCGATTCGTGTTTAGGGCACCGTACGAAGGTAGCGGTAGAAGTAACTCGTGTTTAGGGCACAGTACGAAGGTAGCAGTAGAAGTGACTCGTGCTCATGGCACCGTACGAGGGTAGCGGTAGAAGTGACTCGTGTTCAGGGCACCGTACGAAGGTAGCGGTAGAANGAAGTGACTCGTGTTCAGGGCACCGTACGAAGGTAGCGGTAGAAGTGAGTCGTATTCATAAAATATAAATTATTTTTGGACGTTTTAGCCCAGGAAATTTAATTATTTTATACTTTTATCTGACAGAAAATTTTCCAAAATTTCATAATATTTAATCCGTTGCCGATAAATATTGAAAGTAACAGTAGAGTCCGTGTATATATGCTATTTCAATATTGTAACTTTTAGTTTAGTATTCTCAACTAAGTGTTTATCAGTACGTTTGTGTATAAACAACTTTTTTTGTTAGAGTGACGCGTGTTATCGCTGCGTACCTGCCTTGAATCGGGCTACGCGCGGCGTGCACGGCAGTCGTTTCACCGCGTGGTCCGCGAGCGTGTCTCTCTAGTCGCCATGCGTTTTGAGGTTTTAATTGGATTAATCGTCGTGTATTCTTTCGGCCATCAGCTAAATATTCGGGACGGACATGTGTGCCTGTTTTGTTTAATGATTTATGGCGGTTAGAGTCTTCTTAAGTGAGAAATAAGTGTCCGTTAATCCCTGCGCGAGTTTTCAGTTGATAGAATATATTTCAGGATAAAAAATTTCCTCATCAATGCACAGGTA
>NW_027045484.1:64450-201992 GCF_025399875.1 Dalotia coriaria
CGAAGTTACGTATTGCTCTCTAAAAGGATGTCCTTATAAGGAGTTCCTCTCTCTGGGGTGATCCCCACCGTAAAAATTGTTGATATGCCTGATACTTTCTGGGATGAAGCGCAGAGACATCGTAGCTGTAGGATGGGCCGGGGAGCAATGGATTCGATCGAAGCAGTGGAGACTGACCGAAAGCTGAGGCGCTCTGGGGAGATCGACCGCAGAGTCTTATAACGACACGTGCCAAAAAATTTAAAAATTTGTCACCCCTATTCCTCTTTCTTCCTATACTCTTTCTCTCTTTCTTCTTCTTCTCTTCTTACTTCTCCTATACTCTCTCTCTCCTGCTGCTACCAGTTTCTATTTGCTCCTCCACCATCTTCTACTTATTCTTATTGTTGCTTCGTTGTACTTTTTGCTTTCAAGCTATTTCTAACATTTGAATCTTGAATTTTGTGGTATGCAACCCACATTTCGTAAATTTCTTATTATTTAATAAAGCCTACAACTGAGATTCGATCCACGAACCTCTAGCATGCTAGCATATGTACATGCCACCTGAGCTACACACGGCTCTCTTTATCGGGTCTTTATTCGTTTTCTGGTGGTATAAACGTTGTTGTTTTTCTCACCTTTTTAAAAAAACAACAACATTTATGTACTCCGTTATTCGCATTTCAAATACGTGTACTATCAAATGTGGTCTTTAAATCTAATTTTGAAACGACAAAAGGAAACATAGACAAATATACTTGCAAATGCACATTAAAAGTATACTTTTATTACATGCAATCACATGAGTACATGTTGAATTTAAAATATTTGTTAAAATTGAATTATTTTCTCAGAGTATTTACTCTTATTCAAACGGTTACCTCGCTTTTCCTTAACGTCTGATAAATTCATTTCGTCCATGAAACATCTTCACTAATTGTTTAATTCATCGAATGTTAATGTCAGGTGACCTACGTGCACTTTCTCGGTTAAAATGTTCCACACAGGGACAAACAAACCACTGGGACGGACTTCTTAGCCGACGTAAGATATCCGACGGCCGACGGCCAAAACGTGCGCACATTGTAAAATCCACACAATTCTGACTTCCACGCGCGATAATTCATTAACTTCACGCCGCACTAACTCTAAATGTTATATTTGCTGATCGATTCTAATTCAACCAAGCCGACTTAAAATCACAAGCATAAGAAACGAGCAAACTAGTTACAAAGATCGACTTGTGAACAAAACACGTGTGTACCGAACAACATCGCACGATCGACTACACAAGGAAAAGATATTGCAGGCTACGTGAACAAAGCAGATATGAAAATGATAAGAATTTCAATACTCACAATTGTACACCGAGGTCCGGTTCGACTCCTTGACATCTAAAAAACAAACACAAATCAGATGCGCTGTGATTTGTGACTTTAATTCATTTTTAATTCGCTAAATTAACTAAAACTTTATAGCACCTAAATATAAAGATAACAAAAATAAGATATAAGCTAGATATAGGCTCTCTTATCGAAGGTAACTAGTTTCTTCTATTTATTATTACTATTCAAAATAAAAAACAATATATGTAATACTATAAGTGATATACAGTATTGGCAAGTATAAAGAACCATAAGTATTAGACGAGACTACTAATAATACTAAATTTGGAAACGAGCAAGTGAACACGAAATATACATGAGAACAAGAATATAAGATTAAATTATCCTTTATTGGCAAAAGCATAATAACTAATCATTCAATGAATTGATTAAATAAAAGCTGGTTTTCACTTGATGTTATTTACTCCTTTATTCCTTCATCCCTGAAGTATTGAATCGCACAAGCACGTTTCTGTAAATTGTTAGGTTGAAATGTTGACGGCATATGTGTACACTTTGTTGGCACTGTCCGAACGTTCCACGTATAATTTTAATAATAAAAATCTCAGGAAGAGCACCAACGTGCAGGATGCACAACGAGACCAACCGACGGCTAGACAGACACTGCGCCGGTTGCGCTGAACGCACCGCGTGTTACCTCCTGCAACGCCACACAAAAATTTGTTTGTACGCAGCACTGATAAACGCGTAATGCAGAATACGAGAACTATTTTCAATGTTGAAGGATCGAAGCATTGAATATAAACTCGACTGCATACATGAAACTGTAATGTAATTACCAACATCCACAAAGATGATATAGGATTGAAATTTGCCTTCCTGAAAGTATATGCCATTCAAGGATATTGAGAAAATCAAAAAATAAATAAAATTTTGCGATTTTACTCATTCTCAATTTTTGTTACTTATTACTTACACTTTATCATAGGTTTGTTTAATTTATCATCAGTATTTATATATTTATAGATCATATATTTTAATCGTTACGTTACGACTTACGAGAGACGTGTTAATTATGTTTCTCCTTGATTTAAAAACGAAAAATTAGTCTTAATAAATAAATTCCCTTTCGCGCCAGAGGGGCGTCCGACAAGAAAACAAAAAGAAATTATCATTGCTCGGAAAGACCGGGAAGTACAAGTTTCTCGTAAATATAATTAACAATTGTTCGCTCATGTCCGCGTGCTTGCGATTGCGACACGACAGCACTTCCAAAATCTTTAGCATTCGAATACTTATATTACTTTTATAAATTACATAAACACACAATTGTTCATCTCCTTTTTCTTGCACATTTTCATGTTATTAATAAAATTCCTGCAGCTTCCAAGGGTGTGTGTGTTTTCCGGAGCATTGGGGACGGGAAGGAGGGAGAAAGGAGGAGGACCTCCGGGAATGGGCGTAAAACTGGCACTTATAACTAAACATATTACAAGTAGTCAATAGTCCCTTCGTTTCTCTTCTAGTTGCACAATAAAAAGGACCGTCGAGATAAAACAAAAAGTACCTAACTACAATAATTAAATTTAGCAATTAAGAATAATATATACAAAAATAAGTCTAGACTGCCCACAGATGTTTGCGTACGCTTGGTTTTCGCGCAGAAATTGTCTCAAATTTAAATGTTGCTGTAACTATGGTTGTCTGCGAGCGGAAACGAGACGCGGATCACGGCAAACAAAACCGGAACTCGACGGACGCGCGCGCATGCTCCGTCCAAAGACAATGTGACGCGTCCGCCTCGTTTTCCAACTATTTACATCCGTCAACGCCCAAATGTCGGCGGCACATATTTACACATCTGTTTTCGCTTAAACGCTTCTTAAAATCGTAGAAACGCAGCTCTCTACAAATACATTTACATAAATATGCTATGAGATCTTTTTGCTTCGCTTTACATTGCGTTTTTCGGTTTGGTCTGCGTGTCGTCTTTTCATCATTTCATGCAAGCAGCTAAAGAGCAGCAACTATCAATAAGTAACAAAAAAATAATAAAGAAAGAAAGGCTATAATATTTAATAAAAACACGAGTCAAGCAACTAAAAATGAAAGCTGCTTCTCAGTGCGCGGAGAGCGTTCGGGGCGAATTTGGGGCGGCGAGGGTGTCTCAAAATAAAAATTAATTGGAAGCCATGATAAACGCGTTCGCGCTCCGCTCGACTTAAGCCATCCACACGCGAATCCGTGTGCTTCGTACGTTCGCCTTCCCTCCCGGCGGGGAGCTATGCCTTTGCGAGTGAACGTGGTATGTGGGTACACTTTTATAATTTTGCATTAAAAGTTAAATGGGTGAGAGGGGCAACGGTGAGACGGCACCGCGCGCTCTACTCCTCCGCCATCGCCGCAGCCACGGCCGTCGCGTCGTCATCCTCGTCGTCCTCAGAGTCCAGCTCGCCGGCCCGCTGACGGTGCTGCAGCTGGTAGAGCAACTGGCGCAGCAACAGATATTATCTTCGATCGCGGTAGAGCAGGTAGGTCTGCAGGGCGGCAGGCAGAGCCAGTGACGTCACTTTGTCGTCCAGATGCTGCTTGCCAAGCCGCTGTCGGATCACGCGGCGACACAGATCCATCAATGGTAATGGTTCGGCTAAAACACAAAAAACATGTTAGAAAAAGCGATAAATTATTATAAGTTACGCGCCGCAAGTTTTGAACATTCTAGCATGACGCGCCCATCTTGAATGGCCCGTGGATGGACAACGTTCGGATTTCGTGCCGTTTTTCGTCGACCGACGCCCGCTCGCTGACTGTGGCGGGCCCCGGACGCCCTTGAATCTCAAGGTTCTTCGCCGCGAACGCACAAAACGAATTTTAACACAACGCGCGACTTAACACACGGCAGCCCGCAGCGCACTGGTAAAGGTGGGAGATTCGCTCGGTGATCATTAAAAGAGACAAACGCGCATGTATGTGTCGGCAAAAAAACACGAGCAGCAGCGACCAAAAGGAAAAGGAGCTGTAATTGCGCGCGCGTCGAGCGGCGAGTGACCGTGAAGCGTCAGTGCGTCGACTCCTTAGCGCTTTTCGCACGCGGGTCGTGTACGTTTCGATTTTTTCGGTGTTACGGCGGGCGCGCTTAGAATTCTAGAGTAGCGTATGCGTGCAGTACTTACGATCAAGGCCACCAATGTACTTCATCGTGATTTCGCAATGGCCCCATACGGCCGACACGATTGGGTAGAGCTTTTTGCCCTTGAGGCCGCGAAATGCAATGCCCAGGTATTGCCCATCGACGACAAAGCTCAGCGTGCCCTCGTCCATGTCCAAGACGACGAGGAACTTGTCCGGCACGATGAAGGTTTCGTCCGGTTTCAATAGCGCAGGGTATGTAACACCCGCGTTATTCTTCGCGTCGTGGTACAATTTGTTGCGACCTAAAAATGTCCCAGACATTAGTATACATTCAAAAATGGCACTTTTTTCGCTTTTACCTAAATCCCAGCCCCAGGACATATCTGTGCTACCGACGAGGCTTTGATAGCCAACACTGTGCAGGGGTGCCTCGGCGGTGGCAACACCGACGACAGCATGTGTGCCACGCTGTCGTGTGCTCCAGCACACTTCCCACGTGTGCAGGCCCTTTGTGAAGCCGACTTTTCCGCGGATGCAGTCGGTGCTTTGCGCGACGGGGTGTCGGTGGAAGGTGAGCTTGTCGTCCTCCTTGACGAAGATGTTCAACGAGCGGTCGTCCGCATTCCAGCTGTATTTCAGCTGGGTCTCGCGTAGCGCTGGTGGCATATCCAGCAACATGTCGAGTCTGGGGGGTCGCGCAAAATCCTGCAAGCGCCATGCGTCAGTAAACACCCAAACACATTCAACAACAGGAAAAAAAAAACAATGATGACCACTCACTTGTGCTAGTTCCCTAGGGATAACGGGTTTGTATGGGGCGGCCGTGTCCCGATTCACGACCTTAACACCGGTGGAGACCTTCTGGCCCATGCTCATGCCACGGGCGCGTCGCCGCCCCGTCTTGCACGGCACCACCGCCGCCTTGTAGGCGCGACGCACTTCGCACGAAGAGGGCCGCGCGCCCACGAGTAGGCGATAATGTGCGCCGCCGCTGGCCGCGCCGACACCGCCACCGGCCGCCGCGGTGCTACTGCCACCCGCGCAACCGTTACTTCTCGCTGTGCTCGAACGCACTGTACTGCCGCTCTTGTACCTGCAACAAACAAACAAAACCAAATTAAGTAAAATAACAACAACAAGAACAACAACGCAAAGTAACATCACACAAAGCCACACACAAGAGAACAACAGCAATCGCAACGACCCAGGGTGCACCTACCCTCGAGGTGGAAACAAAATGTCGGCGCTGGGCGACCTCAAGGAGAAAAATTTGAAAAATGTGAACTGCACGAAATTACCGAGTGTTCGTTGGGCTACGGCTGCAGACGTGCACGACTGACATGTGTGCGATCGAAGTGGTGCGCCCCGGAAAGCCAGTTCCCCTTTGCTCGAGCCAACGCACCGTACCCAGGCGGTTTATACACACACACACACACACAAACACAACAGCAGAGACAGCCACGCGCGAAGCGCACACGAACGCGAGAGCGAACAAAACGCTAACGTACCGACACCGGCGGTTCGTTCAACGGCGAAGAAACGCCATGTGTTCAACGTTCTCGACGACCGTTCGACGAGCGCACAACGGACGGAATGAGCGCGTCGACGGAATGGATGCGAGATGATAACGAGCAAACGACCGACCGCCGGGGTACCAGTACCTGCCTGATCGCCGAAAAACCGTTCGCACGGCGGCGAAGAGAAGGGGGGCCCCGCCATAAATACGAGTAATGCGACAGGTAAATGCAATTCGCCAAAAATCGACTACCGTGCTTGTAATCCGCATTATTGTTGTGCTGGGTATATTGTCCCAAGCGCACTTTGTTCGTTATTCCGGCGAATTTCGTCGTGAACGGCAGGTAGAATTCGAATTGTGAACAGCTGGTGAAGCATAAATACATACTGTGCACTTTCAATGACCGTCTACCTGGCCAAGGGCACAAATCTTCGAACAAAATGTCGCAAAACCTAAGCCTAAGCCGCGAGCGGTCAGACATTATATGAGTTTTACTTCAATATTGTTCAAAATTTGCATGAAACGAACCGTAATAATAAAACAGGCCTGTGAAGTAAGCCAAAGCCGAAGAAATTGTTCTGCATTCAAGTTAAATACGGAATTCTAGGAATAGGAAATATTCCCTCGACAAATTACTGTCTTGGCGGAGGAGCCGGGCCCAGAAACGAGCGATTTTCGAGTAGGATTCGGCTAGACATGGTTTGCTCAGTACAGCGAATGGCAAAGCAAACAAAATCGATTTCGCACTCCGAACCCAGCACCAAGCGAGCGAAGTCGAAGGCTGGCGGCAGGCAGCCAGGCAGAGAGGTAGAAGCGAGTCGTCGGGTTGGGCCTTCGTCGCCGGTAGGGTACCCATAAAGCGGTGCGAACGCAGAGCGACCCGTCCGCCGGTCGGCGCGCCGCTACCCGTCGTCGAAGGGACGGGGCCGGCGGAGTGCACGCCGAAATGCACGCACGCACACACAGTAACACCGCGCGCGTTCGCTCAATACTCGAGCAGCAACATGGCCGCTTCGCGCGAGGGAAAAGGAAAAGCGGAGCAGCGGTGAGCAGGGAGCGCTCCGAGGGGAGGCCAACGGGTGGAGGTCGGGCGCGTGGGGCCTGGCCCCGGGTGAGTCACGCGGGCCGCCTCGCATCCCGAGGGCCGGTAGCAGGAGAGCGCCGGCGGCGCACATGTGTCGATGCACGGGGCCCTTTGTGTGCCTGTCGCTAGTTTTTAGTTACGTAGTATGTGGAATCAGCTGTTTCTTAAAATAAATAACATGCATTCACGCGGCACCCACACGAGCGCACGCCGCGTGTACAGCTGAGTCAGAATAATCAATAATACGTTACGGAATCACGAGGAAATGCCATTGAATCATGGCTGCTATTAGAACTAACTTCCATTCCATGAAAACTAACGAAAACTACTTCAGGTTCAAATCAAGCAGAGTGTCTGTCGCCGTGAAGAAGCAATGCGTTTACAAATGTGTTTATGTTTGTGAAACGCTTGGACGTGTTGCAATCGCACATAATTCAGTTTTTAGTCGTTCAAGGTCCATTCTTAGCCTTTGCTGCGCGCGTTGCTCAATCATTTTTCTAGCTCCTTGGGCGAACAGCGAGCGCGCGCTGTGGCAGTGTTCTCGGTCGCGATGCGACACGACATTCGACTTTTATTTCGGGAAGCATTGCAAAACGGAAAACAGTTAAAGAATGCGCGCGGAAAGCGCGCGATTCGGGGTCTGGACCTACTTTACTTCGAATTCAGGGCCGATCAAAAAAAATCATGCCGATGCAACGGGGTCACAAGGATCCCGAGAGCTTCTTCGCGCCACGCTCATGAATGAATTGTGTGCGCGATGGTTAAGTAATGTACGCGGCGCGCCGACCGAAACAATGTCTATTTATAACCATGTTGCTTATTACATCGATAGGAGCGAATAATAACAACAAAAAAACGGCGCGCAACAACGGCCCCCGCGACTGCTAGCTACAGTCTCGAGCAAGCGCACTGTGCGAACAAAGCGACGTGCGCCGACCGATCAGTGAACGCAACGCACAAAGAAAACGCCAGAAATTAAGTAATCAACATTGAATTCTCGACAATGAGCGGCGTCGAGCGTTGAGAAACCGAACGCGCTGAGCAGATGTAACTTGGGAGTGCGCACTCGGCAATGTGGAAACAAAAGGCATGAATATTCCGAGCGCAAATGCATCACGACGCCAAATTAAACGTACAACTCGCAACTTAAGCGAACTTCCTAAACAAATGTCGGGACAAAACTACGAAAGTCAGTAAAATTCATGAAAACAAAAGGAAACGAAAATGAGACTCGTACATACGGTCGTAATCGCGGCGTGCGCATAATACAAACAACAAAAACAAGTGGAATTAAAACCACATTAGCGCACTTTCAATTGCATCGTGTTGTGTCGAGGACTAGGCCGGTGCTAGACATGTGAGAAAGCTGCTTCTGCCACCACATGGATGGCATGATCACAGCTGTTCCACAGACCCGCACCCGAGATGGGTCGTCTGGTCGCATCAGGTACAGAAACAGCGTACCACGGAGAGCCTCCAAAGAGGCTCGAAACTTTAAAACTTCAAAATTATGCGGCGCGGTAGTACGGGTAGGTAGCGTTGTTGGTTTTGAAAGCTCGGTGCTTCTTCGAAATGTTTAGGAGCAAGCAACAGCAGCCACAAGAGCCTCGAAACGCAGGTAGAAACCAGCGGACTGTTTGCTCGCGCAGGTAAATCTCGGGGAAAACGTGTGAGTGTGTGCAGTGGCATGCCGTGCCAACAAAGAACGCGCGGCGACGCGGCAATAATGAAAAAGTAAAAAAAAAAAAAGTTCAAGGTCGATTCGTTTCAGGTCGTTCGTTTCCTCCGAAGCGCGGCGGAGAGTCTCGTCTAGCGAGGCGCGCTGACGCTGGGAAGAAACCCATGGAAGGAACCACCGCGAGCGACGAGGAAAGAAGGAGGCAGGCGACACAATGCATGCGGACACGCACGAGAATTTCGAGTTCGAGGAGAGCCCAAACGAAGCGAAACAACAACGAGAAACGAACCGAGCCGAGCCACAACAACCACATGGTCGGCAACAAAAGTCTAGGTCTGGAGACCTCGAGGTGATTCAACAAAAGATTCGAGCAAATGGTCGAAACGCACACACACACACCCGACAGGGGACCGAGAAGTGCAGAGGAGACGAGAACTTGAATGAAACGCAAGAAACCAAACAGGAATTTGAAAATTTCACAAACACAGAGTGTGACTACGCTGCTGCCCCGATGAATATTCAACAATTGTTAGTAGTCGAACAATTAAACAAAGAATTCTGGTAGCCAGACCGCATGGAAAACGAACAAACAAAAGAAAAATCTCACAAAACCACTGAAGGAAGAGATTTGCTCAATTAAAACATGGCGCAAGCAAAAGAAAAATCGACGAAGAATGCATTAATCTTCAACAAAATGGGCTCAAAATGAACGCATCAACATTTTTCTTCTTCTACATTGACTTCAAGATGGATTGCATGCATGACTATCGGTTAAAGAAGTGATTTTCCCCCTTGATTTGTTCATTTTCCGGGCCTTGTCTGCAAAATTCTTCGCCATTTTCTCTGCTTTGACATGGATCCCACATGGTTTCCTAATTTCTGAAGCACATGGCCGCATTCACGCACACATCGCCACACACAAAAGTTACACAGAGAAAGATAAAGGTAGTTTCGGAGGATTGTGGACTGCGTTTCGCATGCTACTCACTTGCGTCGCTCAATCTCCATCGTATTTCGCACCCCTAGCGCCCTATAGCACCCCGAGCAAAGCAAGCTCGCTCTTCTCGTGGGCTTTGTGCGTTCTGCTACTTCCTATCACCAGCGCTGCAGTGCAATGTGTGAGTGTGAGAGTGAGAGAAGATGGTAATGTAAAACGCACCACATATGAATGTCTCTTTTTTTGTTTCGTTGGAAGGCGACTTCGTGTAAGAAACGCAGTTACATTATCACCGTGAGAGACACGCACAATATCACTTGCACTAGCATTTGTACCACACGCACTGCACAACACACGTGGTTGGGAACACCGGCGAAGAGAGAATTGCAATCGCGACGGCCTCTTCCGTTTTGGTGGCGCGGATTTTAAATTTAAAAACGCAACGGTCGTCGGCGAGTGCGCGCGCGCAGTAGTCGCAGCGAGAGGTATGTGTGTAAGCGGAAAACGAGTCACGACGAGATGGTTGTGCGACGACTGCGGCTCCGACGCGCGCTGCGGTCGCTGACGAACTGCCGGCGGCAAATGCAGAACGCACGGTGCGCGCCCGTCATCCCTACCATCCACATCGTCGGCCTCGCGCGAACCCAACCCGAGTCGGCGCGAACGCGCTCGGCGAATCGCCAGTTTTTACTTTTACCCTTTTTGTTTTTACTTTTTTACATTGCTCGTAACGCGCGTTCGCTTTTCTTTCCGTTGGGAAACAACGTGATAGATGAAAATTCGTGGAAATCAAGGCGTTAGTCACGCCGAGCGTGGCAAAACTTTGATTGACCGCGCGCATTAGTTTTCAAATCACATTATTTCCGTGCACACTCGGTGTATTGCATTGTTACACAAACCGACGAACAACAGCCGCGAGTTTCGGTTTGTTTCGTCATTGTACACAACGCGCGGCGCACGGTTCCCATCATCGAGACGTGCGTTTGTTTTCTCGCTAGTTATCGATTATGACGTCATGAAAGCGGCCAAGAACGACGCAAACAGCGTGTGTGTGTGCATGCGGGAGCACAATTTTTGCATTTCGCCGCACCACGAGTTGCATGCGATTTCGATATAGGGTTGTTGCTGTGGTGGTGTATTCGCGAAGCGCGTTCGCCGCCGACGGTTGGCCGCGCGCGATCAATAACACACGCGCACACAGGACGGTTGAACCCGTGCGCAATACTCTCACACACACACAGTGAAACAGGGTGTAGAGTCGAGGGGTGGCAGCGCGGCAGCACGTCATGTGCCCCCATCGGCCGTGATGCATGCGCGCGTGGAATTCAAACTTCGCCTCAAACTCGAAACTCGGCGCGCCAACAAAAGCAAGAAAATGCACTCGCTTTAAAGGGGAACTGCGCGTCCAACCCCACGGACGCCGGGTTTGTTAAAGTCGCCCGGCGTCGCTTCGAATAATTGATGATGCGCGTCGGGCATCCGCAACACTAACACTGATGGTGGACGAGTTTCACTCAAATTAGGAACAACAATCAGTGTTATTATTCCACGCCGCGCATACACACACACACACACACACATATTGGTTAATAACAAGTTTTTCGCAAAAATATAATTAGCCAAATGTGTAACATAATTGCAAAACGGTGTTAAGGTGAATTTCGGCAAGGATTTCGCTCGGGCGCGCGCACACGCGGAGAAATTCATTGTTCTCTCCGCTCTGAGGAAACCGCCAACAACGATTTTCTCTCCTTCGTCCGCCAACTTGCGAAAACCAAACATTACATTGCAGTGATGCAAGCGCACGACGCGCTCACACAAATTTCAAAATTTAACCTTAGGCTTAAAATTCACCGCTCACACTCGTCGACGACGACGCGACGCAGAAAAGCGCCTTGGCCCATTTTAGCATCGAAAGATAATGCCTGCCGCTGCGAAAAAAGACACACACTTTTTTTTATTTTCACTCGTGTGTGCTGAATTCGCGTCGTGTCGCAGATGCACATCATCATCACACAACACGCGTAAACACTTCGATAAACATGCCGTTTTCTAAACATTCGTGTAGAATTAGAATCGAAGCAACAACAATTACGATAATCTACCAGGAACGAAACGATTAGATCTACGAGTGAATCGATAATTGTCAAGATACACCCCGTTGATGTTTGTTGTAACAATGATAAGCTTCTAAGTAAGATATTGAGCGTACTTTATCGACCGTTAAGTTCATAATGGCGCCCGATAAGCCGTGTTTCTGACTCAGAACTGTGTTTGGTAAATATTCCAACGAGCAACATGCAGAAATCGGCAATAAAATAACCCGAGTTTAATCGGCAAACAATTAAACAGTTTTCTTTCGGTAGTTTCATGACTAATAACAATAAAAATTCCTTTACAATCACGAAATGTAAACAAAATTTTGTTTAGAAACAATCTCTCCGCTGGGAAATATTTGGTAGTCGACAAAAACGACGAAAAAAAAAAAGGGTTTCCATTGCGAGATCAATATCTAAACATCACATGGCGTGCATTTTGAAGCGTTCTCGCCCGAAAAATGATCAAACAACGTTTCGGTTCGAGCGCCTTGCAGCGGCTGCTGGTGGTGCATCGCACGAAACAAAAGACCCAACAATAACTTAACACAGCTGACGCGGCGCGTTCGCCCAGGTGAAATGTGGGGAAAACGTCGAAACCGGTTTGTGGTATAATTTTCCTCTTGGTGCGCGCTAGACGCCCAGCCGAAGGCACACCGCGAGTCTAGCCGGGTACAGCTCTCGATCTAGGTGCGAAAAAAATCAAACCGACACGAAGATACAAAGTCGACGAGACGAGGGCAAGGGCAAAGAGTAAAAGATGCGCTGACGGTCGAGATAGTTGAAAGAGACTTTCAACTACGGAATAAAATTCGACAATGAGAAATGGAATAAATACTAGTTTCAAAAACTTCGGTGTAGTAGAGAAGCTGAATAGATTTCTATTTAACATTCTAAGTGACCAGAAAATGACCGTTATTTCCAGTTACAAAACGCTCTTGCCCTTGGAAGAATAGATATGTCTCAATTTCATCAAAAAGGTCAAAATAATTTTAAAAATAGAGCATGCCGGGATGCCTCACGAGCAGAAACAACAACGCTCCTCGTGGATATCATCCACATAAATAAACCCGCGGCGAAGAAGTGGAAAAAACAACAACCATGATATCGGGCGGCAGCAAAGGAGCGCAAAGATGCACCGCACAGCGCGCGACTGGGATATAAATACGCGACACGCACCGCGTCCGCGGCGATTAAAAATGACGAAAGCGGCGAGCGCGCAACCTGGCCGCGAGCGCAGACGTTAAAAACGCGCGACTTCTTTTCATGTACGAATGTTATTTACGTGTCGACATGCGCACGACCTTGGACGAGAAACGACGCTCGCTGTGAGAGCGTGCCCGAAGCGCGAGAGTCGATTTCGCACCGGCGGTTTTTGACACTGGTTGGAGGAGATGCATGCATTACAACAATGAGAAAATCGCGGCTGCTTTTTGTCTTCTTCGGGCTGCTCCAATCTGCGCTGGTCGGCTTTGAACGCAAAAAATGTGGGAGGAAGGGATGCAATTAAAGACCGCTGCGAAATCGACGCGCGTTCATAATCCGCTCTCGCACGCACCACAAATCGAACGGAAAATGATGTTGGAAACGCGCGTTTTCAACGCTGGAAGGCTGGAATTAGTTCTATAAATAGTCGAAATCGGCGACGCGCACTCTCGTTTTATTCCTGCACAAGTGCACTCAGTGCGCAGACGAGCGCAAGTGCATCGCTGCTGCTGGCTGCTTAGATGTAAATTTAGGCGTATTTAAAGACCTTTAACTCTTTTTCGGCGATTTACTGTCATTGAACTCGCGCGCCGGCTGCATACTTACACACACAGAGCGTACCCAACCGTTGAAAGAATGGCAGAAGAAAAAAAAAACGTCGTGTCTCACCTGAAAACAAACGAATCGGATGAGTAAGTTGCTGTTTGATATGCAAAAACATTCAAATTTAACATTTCAAGTACCCAGATTACAATACATTTACATTCGAGATTCATGAGTAAGACAAACTTCGGTGAATTAAATAATCCACGCGAGTTTAGTCACACAGCGCGTTGGAAAAAATCCCGCGATTTTTGGCAAAACACGCCGGGCGTCAATTATTTAACGATTTGTGCAGCCGCGATAACAGCAGTGTGGCTGCGAATGGCGCAATGGCAATAAATAAATAAGGACGGCGCAACCTTGCAGGCGTAACTCGCGTTCGCGTACTTAGCGATTTGCTCATTAAGACGATTGTTATTACCTCATTCCATAGAGCTTTCGCAGTTTCATTGAGAATCGTAAATCTCGCTGCGCGCGGACCATTTTTGCGCGCAAAAACCACGCGTGTTTGAATTCGTAGATGAATTGAAATGCTGAAATCACGTTTTTACTGAAAATTTTCGTGTGCGCGCCGAAAATGAAAATGACATTGAACTGATTTGTTATGTTTTGATGTACATACAAAACTCAGTATGTTGCTATAGTGATGATTTTGAGTAAAAGAAAGTTTAAGTTGTATTTTCGGATGGTTCTCCTCCAAGGACGATTTCGGGACGATGGGTAAAAAAAAAAGGCACCGAATGTGGTCGAGCGACCGCACAATTCCATACACCGGAAATACCTGCTGACGTCACGAGCACACAAAGTGCATGCAGTTAGTCACAGGAAACTCGAATTCGAACGCGTAACCCGAGAGACATGAGAAACCGACCGGGAGGCGAAAAAATAGTTACCAAGCGGGCGCGCGAAGCCACAGCGCACACGGACAAAAGAGGCCAGCAGCGAGCGGCGGAAAAAGGCACAAAACGAGGAAACGAGGCGCATTGTGCGTGCGACCGGGGCGAAGCACAACCAACAACCAAGGTGTTACCTTGTTTCCATAGTAGGCTGAAAGGAGCGAAAGTACCCGCGTTGTCGTTGGTGCGTGGGCAGGTGATGTGGCTGATGATGATGTCGCAGGACGAAATCGGCAGTCGGCAGAAGACAGCCGACATACGCGCGTCGGCCGCCGCCCCAGCAGGCGGCGGGCGCGCCGGCACGTCGCAGCGGAGCGTGAAAGAGACCACCAGCGGCGGGTAGCACCAGACCGAGGTCGTCGCCGACGCCCGAGATACGCGCACTCACGAAGCACCGTACAAATGCCGCCGGCGAAAGGGCGAGCGGATGCGGCGGCTGGTGCAGGTGATGGTGGTGATGCACGAACAGGGGCGGCTTGCCACCGGCGCGCAGCACTAGTCCGGGCGGCGGCGATGTGTACACGGGTAACACTGCAACGGCGGCGGATGTTGAGGGCGATGGAGGCGCGGACGACGTTATCATGACCGCTGCGCCGGCCAGCACTACTGACGCGACGCCACTGCCGCCGGGCGCACGTCATGCGATCGAAGACGTTGGTGTGCCCTAGCGCCCACCGAACACATCCGACCACCCGCCGACGCCGCCCGAATACTACCCCCACCATCCAAATCCCACAGCCCTCACAAAGGAATACTCAATTCAGAATGAAAACACCCTGTATCTCCTGCATAACAAAACTTTAAAAACTCCTACAATTAAAACCCATGGGTTTTAATAGAAATGACTCAGAATATAACATGTCGCATGATAAACGAACATTCGATGGTGGATAATTACAACAAAATACAAGTCATTGATCGAGAACGTTGTTCGCGAATGTTGATCGCAATAATTAGCATCGCACGTTCGAGCGGGGGCCTTCGAATGCGGCCGTGAAGGCGCGAGGCGGCGCGGCCGCGATGCCGGCTGGGAGTTTATTGATCCGCAGCAGGCAGCAAACGCGGCGTGTTGTTAGGGGTTACTGCACCCTGCCTGCACCCTTTTCCGTGGACGCGCGACGAGGGGGAGGCAAGGCGCGTGCACGCGCTGTGGCTGATAGGGGGATCCTCGCTCTCTCCACCGGGGCGCGCCGAAAAACCCGATTCGACTTTCAATTTCGACGCGGCCAGCAACAAACTGAAACTCACCTTATTTGTGCGTCGGCGCGCGCAGACGATCAGTTGTTTTCCTTGGCGACGTCATTCTTATTCTGCGAACAAAGGAGACAACATTTATTTTCACATTCGGCAAACAATGCGCTCGGAATTTTTAAGGTTAAGCAACTTCCTTTTATGACTGCAAACATGAATAAAGGAGGACATGCACACACATGCACACGCGATACAAATTGTATGCGCGCTGTGTTTTAATTTCGTGAATGAACATCCAACGATTGGGGTGCGTTTGATATGAACATATGTCACGGCAAAGTGGAAATGTCATAGCGGCGATGCGCGACACTTCCTCGCGCTGCTCAGCAGCCAGTGAACAAAAGACGAAAAGCGGCAAGTCGCGCCGCCGCGTCACACCGCCGTCCCCATCGTCGTCGTCAGCTGCTCTCGTAGCACAACAGCGCAGCCATGGTGCGTGCGAGCGGCGTGACGAAGCAGCGCGCGCGCCGCGCCGGCCGAAGAAGTCGTTGAACTATGAAGGTTAACAAATTACACTTTATTTTTTCTCGTTCCTTTCGCGTCAGGCGCGCGCGCGCGCCGGCCGGCCTGGTCGGTCGGTCGGTCAGCGTCGTCGTCGTCGGCGCGGGTGCGACGTCGCGGCCGGCTTTTGCTTTTGTTCCTTCCAGCGCACGCGCGCGCGGAAAACGGCTCAGTCGGTTGAGAGAGAGTCCTTGGCGGCTCACGCCCAGCGGCGGCGCGCGCCCGTAAGTAGGCCTCGCCGGCACACACACACTGTTGCCATGGCGACCCGCCACCGGCGGCTCGGGCGACCGCGTCGTTCAGTCGCCCGCTTAATGAGAAGTGCAAACCGACGAAGGCCTTGGCAGCGGTCAGTACCGCAACCGATACAAGGAAATCGTCGGCGCAGGATACAGGATGTTACGCGCAAATCTTCGCCTCCATTGTTATTCCTACCAGAAATCATGGCGCGACTTCAACCAACTTCTTATACGCATTTTTTACCAACACACAAACCAGGAAATACACTTTTCTGTAGCCGAACTTTTTCGAAACTTAGACTTCAAATATATTAAAGTTTGAAATGAATTTTTATTGGTGCCTTTCCATTCCAAATAATAATCAACGACGAAGTAGCCATGAAACCGACTTTACGACTTTTATTACAACGACAATTAAAAAACATGTAAAAATATCGAATTAAATCCTGCCTTCGCAACCGGCGAAATTTCCTAGGCAATTTCAATATCTCTCGGCGAAGAAACGCGATTGCGAAACCAATTACCGATAAGTACCGACACGACGTGCGGGTACTACCAAGGTTGGCTAATTGAACTAACTAAAATAATTCGTCAAAGAAATGCGCCGAACGCAACAAAAAATATTACACACAGCAAAGGTCAGCCGAAAAAAAAAACCCACAAATTTATAACCAACTGAGACGGACAGTCTTGACTCCCAGTCTGACTGACAGTCCGACTGTCCGCTGCAGTAACAAAAACTCCGAAAAGACTAAATCAGACACACAGCGCCATCTACCAACACAAACCGCAAGTCGCGCACAGAAAACCTGCAATACCACCGGCGCACAATTCAAACGAGAAACCTGTAATTTCGCGCGAAACGCAGTGTCACACACAATGCGATATCGCGCCTCTTCACATTACACTTCTTCACCGAACCGAAGTGAAAAAAAATTCCATGCGCTTGCATGTAACGCTAGTAGCATGCCCGATAAGCGCTAATCACGCCCGGTCAGATTATATGATAAGAGCGGCTTGTCGATGTCTAGTCTGGCGGCGATAACCGTCGCAAAGTAAAGAAACAACAACACCTTTCTCGGCGAGCAGGAAACACGATTAGCGGCACCATCAGGTGATACGCACGCATGTGGAAAATCTCGATGAGTAACAATCAACGATACACAACTAATAATCGTCAATGTCTGCGACGGCGTGATGATAGTGTGTTTCAATTGAAGTTTTTCTTAGTCACGGTCAAACATCAGCTGGAAATAATGGCGATTCACTTGCATTTTGCGTGTTTCATCGCTTATTTATCTCCAAATTCGCGATATCCAGGCGAGAACTTGCGCAGATTTCCTGCTGACTCTGCAAGAATAACTGGGAGATGATTTGTAACATGAGAATTTTATCATAAAGCGTTGTTTCTAAGAAAAAGTGATAAAAAATGAATAAAATTGGCAAAAAGCAAAGTGGGACACCAAAGTTCTTCACCTCCTAAGAGGTGAAATCAAATGTTTAATACTCGAATTACTGTGTCAACAATTTGTGCCGATATAATTGCCGACAAATTAAAATATCAACAATTTAATTGCATAATAATTAATCGTGAATCGCGACTCACCGGCGGGGAAATTTCGGTCAATAGCTAATTATCGAACTTGGATGGCTCCCGAGTGACATTGAAGATGATTACGTAATTGTCCGCGGTCGGAATGCGAGGATTCGTTCAAAAGTGATGCACGCGACAAATCATATGATTCACACGGTGGCGCGCGGCATTTATAAACGCTGACCAGCTCAAAAGTCGTCGTCGTCGTCGTCGACACGCGCTTGAAAGTGAACGCGAATTTCGCGAAGCTCTGCAAGAGATATGCATGCATAGAGATACACAACAACAACTGAGCACGTACTCCATATATTCCGGCGACCTCCGCGCTCTTGCGACGAAAAATCAACGCGTGACCGACTTAAAATCATGTCGCCGAGGAGCCACCTCCGAGAAAAAAGCCGCGCGCACGCCGATGGCGGAGACCTTGAAGGTGTGCAACTATTACTAAAAGCAATAACAAATACGCGGCGCGAGCCGAGCCATGAAACACATTCAGCTGCTGCTGCAGTCGTCGATATCGCGCGCACAACGACGACGAAATTTTCGCAACATTTCTTTTTTACGCGTTCGCGCGCGCGCGAGCCGCGCGCAACAAATAATTAAGTTGTACCAATTTCCGAAGGTCGCGCGACCCAGCCCCAAGACTGGATGGATGAATTCCCAAATCCCAATATTCCAACACCTCACGAGTAAACAAGATTCATCAACAGCACACGCCGAAACACAGCGGAGGACGTAAACAATCGCGACGTTATCGTCACGAACATGTCAATAAATTAATGAGAAACCTATTTATGAATTGGGTGAATTAGCGTGCTTGACCCGGCGAAATCATCATCGCCGTCGTCAGCGCGTTAATATTATTAAACAAATTCGCCGTCCGCAGCCATCACTCACCGTGCGTGTATGCATATATTCACGCTGAATGTTTTAAGAAGTTACACGTTTGACATTTACCAACAATAAACACACAAGCGTGTGTTTCAATGTCACAAATCGCTGCAAGAGACGCGAATATTTGTGTCTCCTGCCAATTGTAACAATTTATTGTGCAAAATCTAGGTAATTATCGTCTTGGCAATATGTTTTAATCGTGGTTGCGTTGTTTTATTGCACATTTCACGTCAATATTTTGCCGTGAAATCTTGTTTGTTGTTCGCGCCGGCAGAAAGGTTGAGTGACCCTTAAGTGATCGCGGCCCGATGGCAATCAGCATTAATTGAACTCTCTCGGTTTATTAAACAATTTGATAAACAAGCACGGGCGGGCGATGGCACTAGCGGGGCCCGTTCGGGGAGGGCGCATTGTATGCAAATCCGGGCGGCGGGCGCGCATTGTCAGAGGTCGAAAAACCGAAAAATTTCAGCTGGCCCACAACCCGGAAACTCACGCGCGCGCCGCAATTTATGCAAACACAGCAAGTTTGACATTTGCCGAATATTCGCGCGGCCAACTTCCTTATTGCAACACGCGCGTGTTTTCGACGCAAACACTTCCGTAAAACTCGCTCGTTGCGACTATCAGCAACATACTCGTCGATGCGCATCGCGAAATAAATCGTAACGTGCGAATGCGGACCGATTTACAAACTTTGTTGAGGCATCAACCACTTCAACATTGTTCGGGCTGTCGCAATTTTCCTGCGATTCCTGCTGCATGCATGAGAACACGCGCGCGGATTGCCAAAAACCTCGCGAAACAATTCCTCTCTATCTCAACACACACACACACACGTTGTTAATGAATGCTAATTCCACTCGACGTCGAAATGTTTCAAACTTTTCAATTACTTACGATAGCATGCATGACTTTCAAGCGAGTATTGCTCAAGAAAACTACGACGTGAGAAGCAAACTGGAGTCGCACACAAGTTGAGCGCAGCCAGTAATCACGACTCGCAGCGAAAATAATCATTTCTGACCGTTTACACAACAACAATGTTTGTTTGCAACTATGGCACGACCTTGAAACCCCTTAGGCGGTCTTCGCTGGCTGTTTACGCGAATCGCTGGTTTCGCATGCATGAGAATATATCGCGGGGGAGCGCCGCGCGCGTCGCGATGCCGTAATTGCGACAGAAAATGGCGGCGGGCGCCGCACCACGACCTACCCCATGCGCCGCCAATCATTCAACCCCCGAGAAACCCTTTTTGACATCAATCAATCGCGGAATTACACCGAAATCCAACATTTTTAGTGATTTTCTAGCTGTTTTTATGTGTATGAGTGATGTTAAGGTGGAAGGACGAGTGTGCGTCGATGGGTTTGACATCACCTCGAGAGTGTGAGGTTGCAGCGAGCTCGCAGCTCGAGCGCAAAGCGAGGATGCGTCGTGTTTACATTTAGCACTCACCATAATGTCCTCGATGCGATGTGTATGCACACACACGGGCTGGCTGGCTGGTTTATCCACCAACGGATTGTCGCTCGTCGCACTATCACCACCGAGAGAGTCCGGGCGCGATCGCGCGCTGGCCTTTGTTTTGTTTGCAAGTGCAGCGCGGCGCGCGCTGGGCGTTCGTTCGTTCTTCGATATTTTTAGCCGCTCGTGTTTACACGCGCTCACATCACGTCGCACTTCGCACACTGGGGTTGCTGCTGCTGCTGCGGCTCTTCTGCACACGCACACACTGCGTCGGTACGGCGGCTGTGGTGTGTTTCTCCTGCTGGTTTCGGAGGCGCGGTACGTCGTCCTCGCGGGCCCGTGTCACTGCGTGCACTGCGCGCTGGGTGAGCGTCGACGGCGCGTTATAATCGCGGCGCTCGCACGCACCACGGCTGGCGTGAAGGCGACCCGGCGCGCGCGACGATGATGCCTCGCAGTCTCGGCTGCGTTTCGCGACAGGTCACAGTTCGGGCGTGTGGCGTGGATTCGGCGATTTTGCAGCCCGAATCTGGTATTCTCATACCGCAACGGTGCGCGAATTGTTGTGTCGGTCGCTTTGCGGCTTTGACGCGCGCGTCCGAAGGGGGTCGGTGCGGCGCTGTGCGCGCTTGCAGCGCTCTGTGTGCTCTGCGCACCGCACACCAACGCCATCTACCTACCTTAAACTCAACCCGCCGCACCATCGAAATGCTAACATAACTGTAGTTTATTCATTTATGCGCTGATAACAAACAGTAAACATACTCACAGGTCAACGCTCATCATTTATCACACCAGGAATAATCAGAAACCAAAAGTGGTGCAGTCCCGAATAAATTCACACAATAAATCACCGGTTTGAATTCGCGCATGCGCAGTACCCACACACGTCAACGCGAATCCAAACTCGCTGCAGTGCGTTTTCTAAGTAAAAACTTAATATTTATTGGACATTAACTAAAAACATCCTAACGTAATACAAAGTAATTGTTATTCCACCATAAATATTATGATAATGATGATAAAACTGCTAATATAACCTACTGGCAGTATATGATAGTGTTTTTTTCCTCATCTGCTCTCCACACACAATCATTCCAATTCATTCGCAGCATCATCGCGACTCGTTAATGTGTGTTAACATCGAATCAACTGAAACAGTTATCGCCAGGCGACGCAAAGCCGACTAAAATGAATCAAAAACGTGAGAAAACGATAACAACGGCAAATCGAGTTAATTAAACACCTATTAACTTACAGTGTACATACGAATGCTAGACACGCGGCCCGCGAAGGCGCACGCTCACAAAATTTGTCATAGAAATTCAACACATCATCATCATCATCATCGTCCATCATTCGAACCCCCCGCAATCATCCACTTCGCCCGCTCGCATATGCGACACTTGAAAATTAAACTTAATACGTTCCGTAGACAAATGTATATATGTATAATATATAATATATATAGAGATGTATATATATAATATATGTAGGTGGCGTGGTAGAATGGGGCATTACATGTGGTGTATGCGTGTGAGAAACGTCAAACGTAAACGTTACGCTTAAATAAATTCCATTAAAGTTTAAAGTTTGCATCACATAATCATCATCATCAATCTTTTTCGCGCCATTTTTACATATTTAAAATCGCATTTTATCACAAAAAATCACATCATGAATTATTACACTTATCGAATTAATTAATTAATAGTTAAACCTAGATATTCTCAGGGGTGGTGGATTAATCATAGAATCATAATCGATCGGTATCGGTGTGGGGTGGTGATCAGTATAGTTAATGTAGTAGTCGTCACACACACAACACGCTGCTCCGCGCAATGCACTTAAGTAAACAGTAAACGATAACTAAAACTTAACCTCGAATTGCATTCGTCCAGAGTTCATGCACACGCGTTAGTATCATGCGCTCTCGCTCACGCAGTCATCTCGTCATTATCAATGTTTCTCTCATCAGTTTCGGTAAAAAATTAGATATCTTTCTGCAATAGTAGATTTTCTCGCGTTTTTTATTTATTTTTGTTGCTTCCGTTTGTTTGCTTTTAGTTTTTTTTTTTTTTGGTTTTTTTGCAAGCGTTTGCAAGTTTGGTGTGAGATGATTCTTCGAGTCGTATTGCAATTGTTTTGGTTGCTAATTCTAGTATATATTTTTGTTTGAGAATAGAATCTGAATAAGTTTGTTTGACTTGACATCGTGTATGCGTTTGTTTTTGTTTTGTTTGCTTGTTAACTTCTTCTTCGTCTTCTTCATTATTTTTCTTGTTTGCTTGTTTGTTTTGTTTTTTTGCTTCAATATATAAGTTTAGATTAACACAGTTTCATACCACAGTTTGTTACATTCGCTTTTGCTGCATTCATTTTGCGCATGCGCATCATCTTCGTGTGGAAGAAGCTGGAGCATGTTTTCGCTTTTGAGAGCTATTTACAAATTTGAAAATCGAAATCAGAGGCTTCGATGGAAGCGTATGCGCGCGCGCGCTATTCGAACCATTCGAACTGATCGCGGACAATGCATTATAGAGTTTTGTGTTTGGTATTCGTTTTGTTTAAAACATTCACGCTGCGCGTCTTGAGACAATCTCGCATTGTTTCCCGAATTAGTTTAAGCAAAGTTGAAACGATTTCATCGCTCGCCTTATCAATTCCTAGTGAATTTGATTGTTTTGCACCCGTTTGCTCGGCCGCGTTGCCATCGCCAGAATGGTCGTCGGTGCGTTCCTGATGCAACACAACAACAACACGCGCCAGCAATAATCGCATTCGTTCACGCGCCCAAATACACATATATTAAGGACCTCAAACACGCATTCACGCCAATGATTATCGTGTTATCAATGTTAAGTAATTACAATGCCAATCGTACACACTCCGGCGGCGCGCGCCAACGGGGACGCCTCGCGTTTGGTCGTGGCGAGCGTCTCCGGCGGCGGCGGCAGCGCTTGTACTCGATTGTTCATCGCACGACGACGACGTGAGATCACAGCCGGCGCGTCGATCATTCCCATCCGTTCTCCTTGATCATATGCGCCAGCTCGATGATGAATTTGCCTTCCTTGTACTTTTGGCTTGACTCGAACGCGTGTTCCTGCAAAAACCACCACAGTTTAGACTCACTTTCACTCAATTTATCCGCCATTACTTACGTATTTCCAACCTAGGGTCGTCTTACAGCACTCGCAGTAAATGTCGGCGACTGCATGCAACCCAGTGAGCAAGACGCGCTCTTCGGCAGGACCGCAACCCACGTTTACCCTGCGACACACACCACACACAACAATAATAAAAACATCCAGAACAAAGAAACAACACGGGCGGTTTTCTACCTGCGTCGAAATAAGAAAATACTTACACCGAATTAAAGAGGTACGCTCGGCCTTGACTGCCTTGGAATGACTACAACAAGCAAAGTGTAAGAGGTAAAAAGGTAAAGCAGCCGCATGAAAAGAGAATAACTCACTTTGGATATCAGCTCGTCGTGGTTGGCGAGGTGAGCCCGGCAGTGGATGCACGAGTAGGTGCGATGGCATTGCGGGAGGTAGGCCTGGAACGTCTTCACCATTGTTGTGGCCGCGACGGCAGGCCATACGTTCTCGTCACACCTGCAACCAAACGAACACGGACCACTCAATTAACTTCATCGCACAGCGCTTTTTATACCCTGAATTCCCGATGAGCCATGTGCAAACCATCCTGATATCATGATTCAAGAGCTTAATCATCACTTTCACCGTATGACTAGCCTGGATTTTCGACATTTCTGCGTTAGGTAAACGCAGCGCAGTCCCGAATTGATTCGCGCGCCGCCAGTATTTCCGTCTTTAATTAGAGCGCCGCATTAATTTCAAAGTATTTCGCTGAAACGCCATCGTCGGGCTGAATTATTAACGCGGATACAATGTGTCCTCTCTGCGCGCGCGGATCGAACACAAGACAACGGAGAAAAACACAATAGCGGGGCCAGACGACAGGTAATGACAGGTCCCGCCGGCGGATGCGCCTCTGTCTCCTCGTCTATTATCATTAATATGGATTTTCCCGCTTTGGACGCCGTGTATACAAACGCGCATCGATTCAGGAAAAAACAACACACATAGAGAGAGGAAAACATGTGAGGGCCGACACAACACCACCGGGTGGGTGGTGAAGGCGCCGCCGAGGCATGCATCGTACGTACGTGAAACTCATTTTCCTATTATCCGTTCCGTTATTGTTTTATTTAATTTCGTAATCGATTCGAGCGGCGGACATACGTGACTGCATGCCCCGCACACACAACAAGAGTGAAATTATTTAAGAGACACGACGCAAACATTCCGTCCACTCGTTTAGTTTTTATTCGATGGGATTTGATATTAAAACAATGCAAAACAGCGCGAAAAGTTTGAAAAATTGAACGCCCATCGATTTTCGCTGCGTGTTGCAATCGAGGAAACCAGCGCAACCAGCGACGCCGAGAAAGTCGTATGCCGCGATTAGCATAATAACTAAGCCGGATAGGAAATTGATTGTCTATTAATGAGACTCCGGTCAGCTGACGTGGAAAGCCGTCAGGTCGCGTTTTTCCAGCGGCGGGGTCAGGTGAGCCGGAAACCTGTCAAGTATGACGCCGGCGTCTTATCGAATGTGACAATTCCTCTCCTCCTGCACCGTGTACTCATTACGCGTGCATTATACAAACGCGCCGCGTGGAAAACGTGAAAATCTCGCGCGAATGCATTGCATTGACTCAGGTCAATTGTTACCGCGAGAGGCGGTGCGCCTATTTCTGGCACAAATAGTTTCCGCAGGCTTCAAAGAAAAATTGTTGCGAGCTGGTGTGTATTGACGAAGGTAATGCCACAGCTCGGGGAAATTGGAAAAATCGCCCACGTTGTGCACACAAGCGCACTTGTGGTGTCATGTGCACGACACGACACACACACGGCCGTTTCCTCGAGACGTAAACAAAATTTGCATTTCCTGTTCGAATTCACAATCAACTGCGTTATACTTTTACGCGCTAGTAAGCATTAGTTATTTATATACGAGTAACAAGACGTCGACGCGCTGCTGCTGAGGTGCATATTGCTTTTATTCCGATTGCGTCGTGTGTATGCAATGAAAGGACAGGAACGTCCGGATGAAAGATGGATCGTAATAACGAGTGTGCAAATGGTGCAGGCGAATAGCATTTCACAGTCGAGTTTAAAATGTTGCCACTGGCAATAATCGCTTAACAAGCATTTCCAATTATTGAAAATGTGGGATTTTCAATAAGTTTCCCCAAATAATAAAAATAATAAAATGATTTGTATTGTAATCAAGTAGATAAATTATTAAAAAATTGATTATCGTGGTTTTGGTGATGACAAGTTGAAGGTATATTTAAGATTTCGGAGGAATTTATTATTGAAAACACGAAGAAAAAACATGGAATCGCTGTGGACAGGATTCGAACCTGTGCGGGCAGAGCCCATTTGATTTCGAGTCAAACTCCTTAACCGCTCGGACACCACAGCCGATGGGGGTAAATATGCAAATTTAAACTTTTTGCAAATTTATAATTAATGCCAACATATAAATACAATAATCATGAAGATGTAAGTAGTTTGTACATACCAGCTTAGTATATGAAGTTTAAAAATACGAGATTGACATTTCTTATTATGCAAAACTCCAAGAAAACATTTTTTCTTAAGAAGATCTTGGAAGCTGCGACTGGAAAACTCTAACACGACTGAACAAGTGGCACACTGCACGCCTGCCTTTTATACACGCGGTCTACCCGAAAAAAGTAGTGGGGGAAGTGCTGGCATATGATTGGTTGCGCGATAACACTGAGTGCCGAGTACGTAACATTGGATTTTCTCCACTCTTTTTCGCGGGAAGAGCAAAACTATAAAAGGGAAAACGCAACGTTTACTTTTTAACCCGATGAGGGTTAATGCGCAAGTTTTAAACAATTTTCATAATAAACAAATTGCGTAACAACTATTTACTATTTGACTATTTACAGTCGACAATAACAAACGTAGCGAGCGTCAAATGTTTGGCTCGCGATTATGTTTATTATATCTAAGATATTGTTGTCCGCGGCGCGCGTCGTTCTGGGTGATAAGTGCGATAAATCCAGCGACTGGGAAGTGTTGACACGGCCATTATCATCTGGCTCAATCAAGGACTTATCAGCGCAGCGCTATTTGTTGACGCGATTTTTTGCGGCCGCATGTCGCGCGAGTCAGCTGTTCGCGAGGCCGCGCGCGATCCAACAACAACAGCGCGCAAATCGCGACGCAAAAAACGCGCTGCTGCGCGCATTTCCCAGCGCCGCATTTCACTTTTACGTCACGTCGAATATTTTCGTGATGCAAGTTTCCAATCAGCATATAATACCCTCCGCGCGATTAGTTATTCAACGCTGTCAGTCCGTCAAAGCAGTCACAACCAGAAGAACAAACACAAACGAGTGCTGCGTCAATTTCGCAACCACCCTTGTTTCATCATCATCATCGCCATCACGTAAGCGCGCTGCGTTTGACAGAAAATCTAATATCGACTTCTATCGAAATCTATTCATAGGTCATGCAGGTTAAGGCTGAGATTTTCAGCGGCGTGTAGTACGAGTTACCGTTGTCGTTACCGTTTTCTTTGTTCGCGAAGTCACCGGCTCGCACGGCACGCTCCCCACTCGCGGATGTTGTTGTCCGACGACGACGACGACGACGACGACGATTCGAAGGCGTTCTCGGTCGAGCCGCGCGCGCTCTACGCCAACAATTTCAGGATTAGAACGTGAAGGACGCCAGTGCGAAGTGCGCGCCGCGAAAACAAAGGCGGCACTTTTGCGGCGTAGAAAACTTATTTGATTTGCGCGCGCGGGGCTGGAGATGCACTCGCGATGCACGCCTTCATTCATTCAGACGCATCGCACACACCAGAGACACATCGGTATCATCACACGCCGTATTTGCTTTTGCGCGCGCGCGCGCGATAAGATTATTTCCTAGTTTGTTATGTAAACACAAACACACGAAATTCGAAATGAATGCAGATTAATTACCATTCCGTCAAGTGTGCGCTGTGTGTGTTTGCACTTAATCAACATGCGTCGTCCGGCGATTATCAGTCGTCGTGTGTTTTGTTTTTCTGCGTTCAAACACACGCGCTGCCGATATTAGACAGCGAAATGAAAACGCGCCGCGCAGAAGCGCCGCATCACGAATAAGAGCGCGCGCTTATCATTATCATATCGCGTACCGATTGCGGAATTATTAATAACACACGCGAGGCGGACGGACGCGACGCAATCGTCGCATTTTCGTGTGTGCTGTGTTAATGCGTCGCGCACCAAATGCATGAAATTCGCCGGCCAGTTATCAGTCAAAACACATTGACGCAGTTTTTTTTTTCCCGGCGACTAGACCTCAATTCGCCGGCGTGTTGCGCAATATTTTTTCGCGATTCTACGACGAAGTACCAGTTAGAAAAACATGTTTATAATAAAAGCGGTGGGAAATTTCGTGTTGCAACGCTTCTTGATTTTTCTCTCAACGCGCGTGGAAAACCAAGAAGTTCGATTGAGTTTCATGAAAAGCGAAATTAATTTTAATCTCGCTGAAATAAAAAATAAAAAGCACACACACATGATTTTCTAAATATAGTCACACTCGTCGAGTCACTCAACAAACCATTGAACTCATCGTTTATTTTTTTTTCATCGATATCCGAAATTTAGCGTTCTACACGACGGAAAACTACTCACCGCTCGTAATTCGCGCCGTGGCAGTTGAATTAATGCGTGAATATATGTTTTTTTTCGTCGGTGCGAGGACGCGCTTGAAGTATATCAAGTTCACGGAGCGAATTATCAATGTCAACCGTTGAACTTTATTTTTCTGCCGCACACACACGCGTCCTGCGTACGTCGCGCGCGCTCATTGTTCGCAAAACGCGTCGAATTTGAAGCCTCGCAACAAGTGCTTGGTGCTTGCCAGCGGGCCCGGAGGTTGCTGAACTGCGCGCCGAAAGAGCGTCGCAGGAGTTCACTCAGTCGGTGTACGCATTCAGCTGGGAAATCATCGCCGAAGGATGATTTCATACACAAAAACACGAAATTTTATTTTTAACTGTTTTTTTTTTGTGTATCAAAACAATTCAAAAAGCTAAATTTATCGAAATTACCGTCTCGGAATCGTTGTTTTTGTTGCATTGCTGTAAATTCACGAAGTTCCCAGACGAAATCTTCTTTCTTTGCAAGTGTTGAAGGCATGCATGACAATAATTCGAGCAAATTGAATCTTGAAAGTTCGTCAAGCAGGAGTTGCTAGTGTACTGCTTCACTCGCTTCACAGCGAGTGAATAATATTCTATTGATTGGCAAATGTTATTACAGACGTGCGTTGTGGTGCGTAGCATTGCGTTGGTTTCGCAGCGGCCGCCTGCTGGCTTCCGTCGGCAATCAGAGCGCGGCGCGCGTCGTCCGCAGGATCCGGCCCGGTGTAAAAATAAATCGACGCGCGCGGTTTGTTTACGAACGCGCGCGGATTAGGACCGCGCGCCGCCGAAATATAGAATTTCTCACACGCAGCTAACCGCCGCGAACAACATTGCATCTGATTTTCCGAAATAACTCACCGATGGCTATTCATGGCAGCGCGGAAATGCATCGGAAAATCTACTGTGGATAATTTAATACAATGGAATAATGATCGCGAGTTTTTTCGACGATAAAGTGCGTTATGAAAATCGAAGCCAAATCCAATTGGTTGCATGTCGCGGATCGTTATCCTGAGCGCGCTCCAGATATCGCCACCGGGCAGACGACGGCGGCGGCGGCGGGCGGACGCGAACGCAAACAATGACCTGCCGCGCGGTTCTTTGTTTCGCGTTTCTCTTATTGCATAGCGGCGGGCCGCGACCGCGCCGCGGTTAATTTTACCACGGCGCTTGGCGCCAGCTGGAACAGCTGAGCTAGCGATTAACAATATTAATAAACGACGCTAATGGCACCGAGAGAGGGATACGCATGTTGTATGCGCGCTGCTGCTGCATTCGACACAACACGTGAACGGATGGGATTTTGATTGTACACAATGTGAATATTTGATGCAAACCAAACAAGCGCGCGCGCGCAAATTTTCGCACGTGTTTGTTTCGCGTCTAACCGCCGTGTTTTATTACGGTCTAGACGTTTTTTCTCTCCCTTTGTGCGCGAAAATTACACATGCACGACGCGTCCGCGAAAATATACACTACTCACATATGCCACCGCAGACAATAACAAACCGCTTGGAAAAACATCCAAGACCACAAATTCACTGGATGAAATTTTTGGCATAAAACAAATTGAAACCAATTACAAATTAAAAGCTTGAGATGAAGATAAAGATGAAGAGAGGACTCTTCACGTATGGCCGCACATTCGACTCCATTTTCTGGCCATTCATAAAGTTGTGAGTTTAATGCGAGCACGCCGCAGACAAGTTTTTATATTCCGCTCCGAGTCTCCGACTCCGTCGTCGGGGGGGCAGGCAGCGCGATGGCAGGTCTGCGCGCCAGCAGCGAGGTCAACAGACTCTCTCCAGCGGGAGACGCGGCGAGGGGCAGCAGGCGGGCGGCGCGCCACGCAGCAGTCAGCTGGTCCACGGCGTGCTGCTCCTGCTGCTCTCCTCCTCATCAAAACAACCCGAGAGCGCTGGGGGGATACAGGAATAAAAATCCGCTGCCGCACGAGACGTGCCCGCAGGCACGCCGCGGTCCCAATGGTAGAAATGTTATCGAGCCGCGCGGCTGTTAAGCGATGGCAGCACGACATGCCCGAGAGTTGCGACCGCAAACAGGATTGAAAGTATCGACTGGCTGGCGCACACACGCTCGCGCTCGCAGTGACGGAGACGGAAATAACACACAACAGCTGACTGCCATAACAAAGAGACGCGCGGAGCGAATCAATGGCAGAACGCGGTGCGGCGGCGACGACGCGAAGACGGGCGCCCAACAAAGACGCCGCGACGGCTTTGTTCACCGGCCGACCGCCGAGATGCGGAGTGAGATGAATGCCATGGGTGAACATGCGACAAACACACACAATCTGCGAGTATGTGTGTGTGTTGTTGTTGTTGTTGTTTGTTTTGATTCATTCGCATGCAGGAGTGGACGCGTCTCTCGCGCGAGGAGGAATTGCAGAAGAAGGCGACCGCCGCGCAAAAATGATCTGGGCGCTTGATTTCGCTCGATACTCGGTGCAGGCTGCGGCCTGTGTGCACCGTTGACGAACGGACATGCAACACACAACGGCGCTGCAGCCAGCCAGCCAGCAGCAGCAGGATAGTTATAGGCTGCTCTCGCGAACAAAGCGATGCGCCTTTCAGCGCGCTTAGTGAATTCAGTCTTGTTTACCCAATTGCGCGTAATAGCTCACCTTGGCTAACATTCGTGCGCTGTCCTGATGTCAAACGGCGTTATCCTGGGGGCGCTCGACGGTGGCACTCCGTGGGGCGCGCACTTTCGACGCGAGGGGGCTCTGGGACAGCGCGGGCGGCGGCGACAGTGGCGGTAGGACACCCTGGCGCGCGCGGACCTAGGACGGCGACGGCGATGCGCTGCTGATGCGGACGACGGGCCGACGACTTCTCGCACCGAGTGCGCGCGGGCGAATGCGTGATGTGTGGTGTCTGACGGTCGGTCGCTGCTGCTGCTGGCAGGCGGGCGCACGGGCTGGCTCAGACTGGCGCGATGCGCGGCCGCTCGGTGCGCGCTCGGCCCGAGTCGATGTCAACAACAGGCTGCGCGCTCGCCGGCGCGCCGCTGCAGCGAGCGAGGAGGATCGGCGCGGCGATCCTCGGCGAGTGTCCTGTGCGGCCCAGCGCTGAGCGGCGCCACTTGTCACGTACCCCTGAATCACGAAAATTACCGTTTATAATATCCATAAATATACTTTTCCCTGAACTCGTAAATGACATTCGTGGAAAACCCAAGTTTAATCCGTTATATTAGCGTAAATTTCAAGTAATTTACTCAAGTAACTCAAAAGATAGAAAGGATTTTCAAATTCGCAGTTTTAAAGTTCAAAAAGTAAGTTTTAACGCTTTTTCTAAGGGTTGCAAATGATATTATTCGAAATCGTAAGTTGTATTCTCTATATTAGAGTAAATTTCAACGCATTTACTCAAAAACTTAAAAGTTAAAAGAATTTTCAAATGTTTGTTTTAAAACAAACAAAACAAATGATTTTCCTATTTTTAAAGTTAAAAAAAGTGAGTTTAAGCACTTTTTTCAAGGGTAGCAAGTAAAATTCTTCAAAATCCTAAGTTTTATCAATAATTTTAGCAAAAATTTCATTAAATTAACTCAAAAAACACAAAAATTTTCAAATTTTTGTTGTAAAACACGGATATCAAGCAAAATTTTAAACTTTTAAGTTAAAAAAGTGCATTTTAGCACTTTTTCTAAGGGTAGCAAATGAAATTCTTGAAAATTCCACGGTTTATCAACAATTACAACAAAAATTTCATTAAATAAACCCAAAAAAAAAAAAAAATTTCCAATTTCTCAAAAATATCCTGTTTTAAAGCTTAAAAAAACGCGTTTTCTGACTTTTTAAGGGTTGCAAAGGCCAAAACCTCAAAAAATCATTTTATCCTATCCTTGAGACCAAATAACATCGTTAACAAAACAAAATTATAACTTTCCCGAGCGTTTTTCCATAAAAATTAAATAAAACTGCGCGTTTCGCATTAAATTTACAACTTGTAAGGTAACCAATGTTTATTTACGTGCGTAATTTGCGGTTTCCAAGAGTTAAATACAATTTGCCGGCGTTTTCATGACGCAGATCAAAGAAGACGCCTGGAATTCCACGAAGATCGCGCCTGATTCACGTTAGAGTAAAAGCGTAGCGCAAGGCAAGCGATTAATCGATTCCCGCAAGTCGCACGCCGCTTCCAGGAAAATTCAATTAGCGGCAGAGGATTACAGGTGTGATGGGGGACAACACGGCGCAATGAAACACGCCTGGATTGTCTTGCATTTGCACTTTTTAATCTCAATAAACTTGCATGTAGTGATTTTTCCATGACAGTATTATTACTTTTGTTTATCGCCTACGAATGCTAAAACTACTAGAAAAATAAGATTTTTTCCGAAATGTATACAATCTACAAGTCGAGTGTATACATTTATGCTATCATTATTATATGTATGCACGACGCGAACGCGAGGGGCCGACGTCGCAGCCGCCGCCCGCCGCGCCGCCTCACCGTTAGAATTAATATTAGTAATGTATCATATTATCAATATTAATATAGTTATGTAGTAGCAAATAGAAAATATAACGTACTTGAATCGAGTAATTATACATAATAAAAACGTAAAATAGAAAGAAATCAAAGATGTAAAAATCATTGTGTTGAAAGAAAAAAAAACTCAAAAGTAAATCGAACAACGTAATCATCGATCATATCATTAATTACATTTAATACAAATCGTACGATCTGTTTGTTCTCGCAGCGGCGCTGCTGCTCCGCGTCGCGCCTCCTCCGGCCCAACAACAACCACAACCCCCCCCTGGCTCCGACTGCCCATCGCCCGGCCTCCGCGTCCCGCCCCCTTACAGTAGTCATTATTGTTATGCATGTTATGCAGGTATATGTATATCGCTTACAATACATTACAATGTAATATTTATGCGCCTACGCCATCCTGTGAGGTTATCATAGTATCATAATCAACATGTCGCAGCGCGCGCGCGCCGACTGCAAACTTAAAGAGAGGAGCGCCGCCCCCACGCCCTCGCGTTGAGGCGGGAGGCGTGTCCAGTGTGTGTGTGTGTGTGTGAGGGGGTGTGAATATGTTTATGTACACGTCCGTCATGCCGCCCGCCTGCATCGTTACGCTAAGTTATTAGATATCGCTAGGGTTCGGCGCACGTGTTGGTGTGGTGCGTGCGAATTGGTTTCTGCGCAAGCGAGTGTCTCGATTACAATTCGATAAGAAGGAAAGAAGAGCGCGCGATGTCGAAGGCACCGCGCCAACGCGAACGAAAAATTAGGAATTAAACATTTATAATTAAATCAACATTGGCACCGCGCCGGAAATAACTCAAAAGCGCATCGAGTGTGCGCCGCCGTCGTCCATTGTGCGCGCACTCGATGCGCACACCCCCAAAGCGCCATTCTTTTTCTTGTCGCGAAATTAATTGTGTACAATTTCACACAGCATTCCAGTGATTTTCATCATTTTTGTACTAATCAAACGCCTGTTCGCTGCTGCCTCGATCAAAAAACATATACAATTAATTCATTTGTGTGCACAGCTCGCCTGTCATCATCATCTGGAAATCAAGCAAGAGCTAAACGCCTAAACTTAAATTATTAACGCCGAAAATCATACTCAGATAATCGTAGTTTTAAACGCTAGTGCATATATAATGGTATTATCTAAAACATTTATCTCATGCGTGTGTGTGTGTGTTGTGTGTGTTCATATGTGCGATGAACCGCGACACTTGTTACAATTTTTCCGCATTTTTTTTCTTCAAATCGCATCCCATCCGTCTGCGAGTGTGTTAGTTTATTAGTGTGTTACTATCCTACTATCGGTCATCGGTTTGTTCACGAGTGAAAAAACATTTTGATTGCATTGATGAATAATCCCCACGTCGATAAACAAATCATACCGCTCTAGGTAGTGATTGGTGCGCTTACGAAGAGAGTCATTATCATAACACCTACTTTTTTTTTTCTTTAACTACTAAAGCGAATCACAGTAAATCATAAAACGTATCTCGTATGATTAATTATTTATATGTTTGTGTGTTACTTGTTTTCATTTCGTCGTATATTATCAATACGAAAGTGTTTCTAGCGATGATTTCCGTACGAATCAATCAATATCTGCACTATGCTAGCAATTTGTTTTCGCTCGCTGCGTGTGTGTGTGTGTGTGTGTACCTGTGCCTCTCCTGGGTATACATATGTTAGTCATATATAAATTAAACAGTTCCGAATCTGTATTGATCTCCATCATCGTTTTCGTTTTGTTGATGCGTGCATGCATTTTGTTACTTAGTGTGTGTGTGTGGAAATGAAGGAAAAATCTCTTCACTTCACCATGGTTTTCTATACAACGCTAGCGCTTAGTGTAACCGCGTGCGCGTTTACTTATGGTACTGTTAATTATATTGTTACTTGTATTAATTATTATAGTTATAATGGTATTGTATTCATCCGCATGCTACTCGCCGCCCTGATCATGTAACCCTTGATTAAATACATCTCTAGTCAATTACGAAAACTCCGAGAGGGTGCAGTCGGGTTGTGCGACCTCATGCTTAATCAGTCCCAAGTCGTTCTTATCGTCGGGTTTCTGTTGCTGCGCGACCACGACCGGCACGGACACGGTCTGCGGTTGTTGCTGCTGCTGAACCACCACCTGCTGCTGTTGCTGCAGCGGTTGTTGTTGCTGTTGCTGCTGCTGCTGTTGTTGTTGTTGCAGCGGTTGTTGCTGCTGCTGCTGCTGTTGTTGGGCTTGTTGTTGTTGTTGCTGCTGTTGCGCCGCTGCAGCTTGTCCGTTACGCTTGGGGTCGAAATGTTGACGCTGGTGCAGGATGAGGTGGTTCTTCTGGTAAAAGCCCTTGTTGCACAGGTCGCAGATGTGCGATTTGAGTGCGCACGTGCCCTCCGGATGGCGCTTGGTGTGTTGATGGAGGCCGTGCTTGGCGCTGAATGCCTTCGAGCACACCTTGCACACGTGCGGCTTGATCTTCTGCGCATTGGCGCCTTTCTGATTGCCGCTGGTGTTGGGTGTGTTGGGAGCGGTGCCTGCGCCTGCCGCTGTACCGCCCGCCTGGTAATTCACCACGTGCTTGTACTGCGAGTAATTCGCGCCCGGGTGGCCCATCGGGAAGGACGGGTGATGCAGGCTGGCGGTGAGCGTGCAGAGATCGTTCACCAGCAGCGAGTCGCCGCTATGCAGTTTAATGTGCAATGCGAGCGCCTCCGGCGAGTTGAACGTGAGCGCGCACTCCGAACACGACAGCGGCTTGCTCTCGTTCTCCGTGTGGTGCATCTTCGTGTGCATCGTCAGCTCCGGCTTCGATTGGAACGTCTCGCCGCATGTGGTGCACGAGTAGTTAAACTCGCCGCTGTGATACCTGTTGAACAACGCCAATCAGAACAACTCAGACGTCCAGTCGGATCGCACGCATATCGCCATCTTAACAACTCCTCAGCACTCACACTCGAGTTACGCTTGATAAGAAAACTTGATACCAAAATGAATCATGCATGACCAATGCTACCAGTGACTTTTTTGAGAGAGTTTATTCCTGACATAGCTGCAGATCAGCGCTGAGCGTGGAAATCATGCGCGCACTTACCGCATATGCGTAATTAAGGTCCTTTTCTGTAAAAACTCCTTGTGGCAGATGGGACACGAATGCGGATTCTTCCCATGCAGCCGATTGTGGTTCACCAGCTCGAATTTGCGCGTGAAAGCCGCCCCACAGTCGTGACAGATAAAGGAGTTGATCGCACCGTGGAATCGCGAGTGCATCACCTGCAACAAACGGTTATAACCTGTTCCGGCGTTGTGTATCGTTGCGTATGGATTGTAAACATACCAAATGGTCCTTTTGGGCAAAACTCTCGCCGCATTCGGTGCATATGTGCGGCCGCTCGCCGGCGTGGAACTTACTGTGGGTGACGAGATGCCGCTTCAGCGGGAACGTCCTGCCGCAGTCCTTGCACACGAATGGCCGCTCGCGGTTATGCACCTAGCAGTGGAAAAAACCAAGCATTGTAGTCGCCGGCATCGGATGTAAACAAACATCCAGATAATAATAGGCTTACCCGCGTGTGTGTGATGAGGTGATGCTTGAGCGTGAAGCTCTTCTTGCACTCGACGCACTGGTAGGGCCGCTGGCTGGAATGCAGCAGCAGGTGTGTGTTCAAGCAGTGCTTGTGGGTGAAGGCCTTGCCGCAGTGGTGGCACGAGTGCGGCTTGATGCCCGAGTGGGTCTTCTCGTGCGTGGTGAGGTGGTGCTTGAGGAGGAAGGTCTTGCCGCACTCATGGCAGGCAAACGGGCGCATCTTCGGGCTGGGCTCCTCCGGCTGGCCCTCGGGCTTCACGGGCACCTCGTGCCGCTTCGAGATAATCTGATTGTACTCCTCGGGCGTCAGCTGTACGGTGGCGTAGGGCGAGATGAGGTGCTTCTCCAGCTTCTCGCCCGGCCCCATCTCCGGCTTCATGAAGAACATCGGCTTGCGGATCTTCACCTTCTGCGGGTCGAGCACGCTCTGGATGGAGTAGTTGTGCAGGTCCTCGGCGGCGTTCTGCGGGTCCAGCTGCCAGTTGTACGCGAAGTTCGTCGTCGCACACATAATTGCTGCAGCCGAATCGATATCGGGCTGAAGCTCGTGAGTCAAGTCAGGTCGTCGGCGATGAGTGCTCGCGGCGCGATTCGCAGCACACGTTCATCAAACGCCTCGGCGGGCACGCACCACCGCCGCAGCCGCAGCGGGCGCGCGGGCGCACTCACACACAGCGCGGCCGCGCCGCCAACAAGCGCGACCAGCGACCAGCAACCGGGCGATCGACGACGTGCTGGCCCACCAGGCGCACCCAATTCCTTCACGCACACCACGACCGATTCCTGCGCGAGGGGTTCACACTGCAGCTGAAGCCACCGCCGCTGCAGCCGCTGACATTTTCTTGCTTTTTTTCTCCTCCGCCGTACGCCGTACACTGTACCTCTTACGCTATGCCCCGACCAAAGCAAACAACAAATGACGATCGCAGCGACACCGTTGTACTACACTTGCGTGCGCCGTGTGCGCCTTTGCTATTGACGCATTTTTGACGTTGCGCGCATCTTCGGTCGCCACCGTCAAACTAAAACTGCGCTCCAATTCATCCCGCAACTACAAAATAATAATTCCCCGCTTTGAAGTTAACAATCAACTAATAAAACAACAATAATTTCTATCAAATCCACAAATTAATAACGCTTTACGCTTACGGTTGTAACACGAACCAATGTAACCAGAAGCAGCGCCCTCAAGCGGTCGAAGTGGGCAGCACATGCTGCGCTTTCCGTCTGGAGCGTGCGCAGCTCATATGAGCATCATTTTCGCGGCGCAACTCGAGATCGTATCTCGGCGGCGCTATATATATATATCAAGTCAGGTTCTCGCCTCTCGCAGCTATCGGGCCAGATTGCGCTCGAGGTCGGAGTGTCGGTGGTGTCGAATCGTCGAAACTGGCTGAACCGCGGGATGCGCCGTCAGTGACAGCAGCCGCAGCCGTTTTTAACCTATGCCGCCGAGCCAACCTGGTGCCGCCTTCGAGACTCCCCGGCACGCCGCCCCCTTTACGTAATTTTCACATGCGCCGGCCACGCCATGCAGCGCAAAAGCAAGAATCCCAATTTGAAATTCCAACTGGCACCGGAGCCCGTCGCCCAGCTGTAAGTGCCGCCGCCGCCCCCCTGCGAACAAGCGCTCGTTACTGACAACACATGTTTACGTTTTTTAGCGAACCGCCGGCGAATCTCGACACGCGCACCACCATCACCATCAACTCGGACAAATTCGTCGTGGACGCCGATGAGCTGGTGAAGATCAGCGACCTGGGGCGCGGCGCGTACGGCATCGTCGAGAAGATGCGCCACATTCCCAGCGGGACAATCATGGCGGTGAAGCGCATCGCCGCCACCGTTAACACTCAGGAACAGAAACGTCTGCTGATGGATCTGGACATCAATATGCGGAGCAGCGACTGCCCGTACACCGTGCAATTCTATGGCGCTCTATTTCGCGAGGGCGACGTTTGGATGTGCATGGAGGTTTGCAAACAATTGATTGATAACACATAGGTTATGTCATTTTGATAACAAACCCTGAGAGATTTAATGCATGCACTTTCACTCATCACAATATTTCTCATGCATGTAGCATCACCATAGATTTAATAAACATTATAAAATGTCTTATTTCTTATTCTTAGGTAATGGATACTAGCCTGGATAAATTTTATCAGAAAGTGTACAATCACGGACTGAGGATACCAGAGGATATTTTGGGTAAAATCACGCTTGCGGTCGTCTGCGCGCTGCATTACCTCCACACCAATCTGCAGGTGATCCATCGCGATGTCAAACCGTCGAATATCTTGATCAATCGACGCGGTGAGGTCAAAATGTGCGACTTTGGCATTAGTGGATATCTTGTCGACTCTGTAGCGAAGACAATCGACGCTGGCTGTAAACCATACATGGCGGTACACACAATTAACAATTTTAAAAGTTAAACAAAACCAACTTACTTGATGTTTTTAAATTTTCTCTTAGCCGGAGAGAATTGATCCGACTGGTGATCCATCAACGTACGATATCCGCTCGGATGTCTGGAGTCTGGGCATTTCGCTGATTGAACTCGCCACTGGTCGCTTTCCGTACCCAATGTGGGGCACACCATTCGAGCAGCTGAAGCAGGTCGTCAAAGACGACCCGCCGCGTCTACCGCCAGGGCAATTCACCGCCGAATTCGAGTCGTTCATCGCCGCCTGCCTGCAGAAGAGCGTCGTCCAGCGCTGCAACTACGAGCAACTGCTGGAGCATCCATTCTGCGCGCTGCACCGCGAACGCACCGCCGACGTGATCGGTTTCGTCGCCACCGTGCTCGATCTGCCCGACGCGGCGCCCCCGCCGTCCTCCTGAGATTCGTGCGCGCTGTCCTAGCGGCGCTCCACAAACGAAACACCAATCCTCCTCCCCAATCATCCACCACCGGATTATATTAATGCGGTTTTATCGTAGTCACTAACGCCATAGGCCTAGGCCGTCGAGTGTCCTTCTTAGCATAGAGTTTGCCGATATTTTAGCGACATATATACACAATGTTTTAATTTACGTTTTAAGTTTCCTACGTTTGTCATCGAATTGATACATATTTATTTTCTCTTAGATGTTCACGAAGTGCGCTTTTAATTCCCATCTTCTCGCAAGCAATCAAACTTGTACTAACGGCGATTAATCATTCAATAATTCTTATTAATCACATACTGTACTCGTACTTCCACGCGGCTATTCTATCGTTTTACTTTTAAGTCTGTTCAGAAGCAATGTTCACCACAGTTAATAATCATTTTGTAGAAACGCGCAGGGTAATGCACTCTCATTGTTATATGCTAGGTGAAAAAAAGCGATTGTAAATAATTCTCACTAGCGATGAAAAATGTTATTGTAGTTTAATAACGTGTGTGATACGAAGAAACAGAAACAAATATTAAAATGAAAACACAGAAATAAACTTATGCCATTAATAACGTTTAATTTTACATTCGACTGTTTCGTATTACATGCTTTTTTTTTGGAAAATTTTCGATTTGTTTCGAAACCACAGCGAATGTAACCATTTTTATTTAACCAGAGTTTGAATTTGTAACGACGCGACGCATAGTAACCTTTGGTATCATTGTTTTAACCAAATTTTGCTGTGGAAGAAGAAAAACAAAAACAGAAAATATATCCCTGAAATAAGCAAAGTTTCCACTTACCTTTCGGAACTTTTTGCTTTGTCCCATCGCACGGCTTCGATGGTGATTGAATCTCGTGGATGATTGGCTTACTCGGTTCCGGGGCAGCAGGAAACGACGGTATGGTCGCAGCCAGATTCGGCCGCTTTTGGACACTTGTGCTACCATCGTCCACCTTGTTCTTGCGTTTCAGCGTCAGTTTTGTGCCTGGAGAAGAGGTGTGCAATCTTTAAAGAAATCTCACAATGTAATCAAACATCTGCGCATGTCAACAATGATGATGATGATTTACTGTTGTTGGTTATGCGAAAATGGATGCGTAGATGCAAACGGTATGTTCTCCTTTGAGTCTTCGGAAGTTTTCGCTTGTCGTGGCTGAGGATGTTTGCAACCTTTAGCGCTTTGCTTTAATTTCAGGTTTGTGGATGACAGCGGCAACTCGGGTAATGGCGGAGGTGTCGGTGGTGCGGGTTGCGGCTTTTCCGGTTCGACACTCAAGCTTTTTAGCAAAGCAGTTGGAGGCGTTTCAGTGTCACCGGAGGCTCGTCGACGCTTGAGGCCTTTTAGGCGTGTAACCGGGCTTTGTGTGCTTGTGCTTGGTTTAGGTTCCGGTTCAGGATCACCTGGATCTCTTATGCCTAGCATATCTTTAGCCCATTGTGGCAGTGGCTCAGGCGGTTGTGATGGTTGTACACGAACGCCGGCACTAGTACTTGACGGAATCGGATTCTCTGTGTACATGCTCGAACCAGCAGTCGATGGGTTTCTGCGCTTGCGCGATTGCGAGCCAGTCGTGCTCTGAGTATCATCTACCAATTCATCCCCCATCGAGGTGAGTTTTTGAGCATTGCGAAGTGTATCCATCATAAGATGTTTGCTGTTGCAGAAGAACTCAGTGTTGCCACTCAACACGGCCGTGGCTATCTCCTGCACTGGGATGCAGCGTCGTCCGAGCGACTTGACAATCTCCATCAGTCTGCGCTTGCGCCCGGATTTGACAAGCCCGCCAGTGACGAAAACCATTATGTCACGCTCGCCTCGGAAATCCTAAAATATTACAAATAAAAATTATAATTAAATGCATTTTTGTTGTGTTGTATAATATATTACCTCTGCGATTATATCGCCATCATCCAGAGTCCTAACCTCACCACCGCACATCTCTATGATATCCCCATAACTTCTCTTTAGGGCGGAATCATCAAAGATGGCGATCTTGTTGGCGAACAGACGCTTGCGATCACATGAATGGTTAACTTGCAGTGGACATTGATAGCCGTAATTGCGCACTTTGTACTTGTCAGCATCCGGCAGCGGCTCACCTTCGGTGATGGCCCTCCAGCGACTATGGAAGAATTCCGGGCCCACGACAAACTGCTGCGCGATCAAACCGCAAACCACTTTCTTGGTGAGAATGTCTCCGGTGGCGAGAACGTGCGTCACGTCCGGTCCCCAGTCCTTCACTACTCTGGCGCCTTGTTTACCTAGCAATTCCTCCAGGGAGCGGCTGCCTCCTATGCCAAAACCCGAGCAGGTGACTGTGAGACTGATGTACTGCAGTCTAAACAAGACATGAATAAGTATATAAAAGTATAGAAATGTGGTTTATACTTACAGTAATCTGTCGCGGTTTTTACCAATGCAGAACGAATTGCCTGGAATGAGCTGTTTTTCTTCCAGGGGCGGCAATACCACGCCGATAACAGAAGTGCGATGCCTTGAGCCCATGTCTGTTATGTAAGCATTGCTATTCTGTAGAAAAGAGCATTTTCATCAGTAATAAACGGCAAAATTGGAGGTTTCTTACCTTCACAACAACTTTGGCGCATTTTATACACTCTGTGTGATTGCAGAACAAATGACTGGTAGCAGCATTTTTCTTTCCCTATGTAAAGAGGCACATCTTCCCGCAATCCAAACTGCGAATCTTTACATACAAAAATAAATCAGTAAATAATATACTTAAAGACAAAATGTTATTGCTTACTAGTCGCTACATCCACTAAAACAAACATGTTGTCCTTTGAGAATAGTCTGAAATTCAAATGAGAGGTTAAATTAGATCGTTTTTTAATGCAGGTGCAAATATTGAATGTTTCACCTATTAATTGAGTCGAGGGTGCATTTAGTACCTAATTAGTTTAACACAACACTTGAGAATTGACAACAGATCAAAATACACAGAAAAATAACCGAAAGAGAGCGACCCGCGAACCGCGCACAAAAGCAACTGGTCACTTAGTTCGCAAAATATGAGCGTCAGGTCGTGGTGGCGCTGCAGTCGCCAGCAGGAATTGAAACACAATATGAAAGTTTTTAATACCAGAAAAATAAGTTTAAATTACTCACAGTTTAAATGAACACGCATTCTGCACAATTTGAAGAAGTTATACCTTCAAGATGTTAGTTGACAATATTTGTTTATGAATTTATAACGAAAACAATCTTTGAATGAGATTTACTCACCCCTTTCATCAGAACACGTACTGCTTACTTAAAAAAGGAAAACAAGCTGAATATTGCTTGTAAAATAATTAATTATGCTTGATTTCAAGTTTAAATGTAAAGAAGTTGAAGAAGTCGAAAGTTATCTAATCGTGAAGAGCGTATTGCGGGGTTGTTCGCGAAAAATAACACTACACAGCCACTGGCGCTTTTGTGTTACACAGTTGCTAGCAGGAGTGTACACAAGAACTAGCATTTTAGTTCATAAAAAATAAACATCACCCCATGGTGGCGCTGCAGTCGCGAGCAGAAACTCAAAACCGCAGCAAATATTTCAATGTCAAGAAACTCTAGTTCTACATTATTACTTGTTCTGTACATTTATAAATAAACTAGATATGCAAAATGTTAGTTAGAGAATGACTATTACTTTCTCAAAGCTCAAACCAAAGCTCAAAAGCAAAGCCATTACGGCATCTTTTAAATGCGCATAAAAAACGAATAAATAACTTACCGCTCATATCAGAACACATACAGCACGATCATGAGATAGTAAGCACGATGAGTCTTGTTGGTAAACTAATTAGACTATTCTATTTTAATTTGGAAATGTAATTATGTTACAAGAGTCAAAAGCGAACTGGACGTGATGAAAACTCAAAAAGGAATGGCGGCGTAGTTCGCAAATAACAAGGCCCGACCGCCTCTGGCGCTGTAGTCGCATGAAACTTTGAATTTAGTTCACAAAATCACACCGGAAATCACTCGTGGCGCTGCAGTCCACAAATAAGCTTCAAATTTAAATCACACTCAATGATAACGTCAAAATTTCCGTTAATGAAACAAGATTACAACAAAACTAATTCTTATCACAATTTATACCAACAGTAATTCTGATTTGAAAAGAATTTAATAATATTTTGTTAGCGAGACGATTCTAACCCTAGAAAGTGAACGAAAAGTACAGTTCAAGAAAAACTGCACGCGTTGAAGGTGGTAAATCGCGAATTGCGGCACATTTTAGCTATTCATTAGAAATTTTACAGCATTCGCGAAATAAAAGTTGATCTGTCCATCTGACAACACAACTGACAACACTTGACTGTTTGCCAATTAATAATTGCAACAAAAAAACAGCACGCGAAATATTTAGATTCAGATAAATAAGATTTCCAATGGCATACCAAGCACAACCGCATGGAAATGCACCAAAACAGCCTGAGAAAGGTAAGACTTGTGTAGAATATAGCGCATTAGTTACCATTATTTTGTCTGTATCACATAGACAATGATGATGGATGGTGTGAGGACAACAACTGGGATGATGCCATCCAGTTTGAGGAACAGATGAAAGCTCAATTTGCAGCTGTGGCCCAAAATGGCAGCAGTGCCAATGCAGACAACACCACAGATGAAGCTGATGATGACGGTTGGAACCTGGCTAGTAGTGTCAAAAAGATGTCCATCAACAAATCAGACACTTCTGGCTGGACCAAGAGAAGAGATTACAACTGGAGAGAAAAAGGTGGAGGTGCCAATAGTGGCGCTAGAGGCTTTGGCGGAGGTAGAGGTGGAGCACGCCCAAGATATAACAACCACAATGCAAACACAAAAAAACCGCAAACACCCGCTGAGCCGCTGCTTATCCTCGAAGGAGAAGCGGCTCGCAAGTGGATAGAGGATCAGCGCATCAAAGCAGCCGAGGAATGGTCTAAAGTCGACTACAAAGCAATGTTAGCCGAAAGCGACAGAGTCGCAGCTGAAAAATGGGCGAAATACCCACCAATCACCAAAGATTTATACAAAGAACACCCTGCTGTGGCGAATATGACTCCGCATGAAGTCGAAAAGTTTCGTGAAGAAAACAACGGGATCACTGTTCAGATACCGCCAGGTGCCCCTGAGCCTGCTGAAGAAGTAGTCTTCCTGAACCCAATCCCCGCTTTTGAATACGCCTTCATCAATTGGCCTGACATTCGCCAGCTGCTATTGAATACAGGCTTTCAAAAACCATCGCCGATACAGGCGCAAGCATGGCCGTTGATTCTCAAAGGACACGACATCATTGGCGTTGCACAAACCGGCTCGGGGAAGACTCTTGCCTTCCTACTTCCTGCTTATGCGCATCTCATGAGCCAACCACGACAGAGAAGAGTCCCTGGGGCGAGTATCCTCATCATGGCACCGACTAGAGAATTAGCTCTGCAGATTAATGAAGAAGTGTTGAAATTCAAGTGTTGCAACATCAATTCGTAAGTAAAATTTAAAAAACATAAAATAATTCATATTAATGTTTTTTTGTTGTGATTAGAGTTGTGGTCTATGGTGGCGCTGATCGCAACGATCAAATCCGACAAATCAAACAAGGTTGTAACATTATCATTGCCACACCAGGAAGACTGGATGATCTCGTCACAGCCGGCCATATTGATATTACCTCTGTAACTTACGTTGTTCTCGACGAAGCTGATCGCATGCTGGACGCTGGTTTTGAAGCAGTCATCCGCCGCACCATGTATAAAATCCGTCCGGATCGTCAGACCATAATGACGAGCGCAACATGGCCGGATGGCGTACGCAGACTCGCCAACAGTTACATGAAGAACCCTCTGCAGGTAATCGTCGGCACATTGGACCTGACAGCCGTCGCAACCATCGCGCAGTCGTTTGTCTTCCTGAATGATGACGACGCGGAAGAAAAACTAGTGCTGCTCTTGGACTTTGCTAGATGTCACAAGAACCAGCCCAATTTAAAGGTGGTGGTGTTCTGCTCAACTAAAGCACGTGCCACTTACATTTCCACCGAACTGGCAATGAACGATGTGTTCGCATATTGCTTACGCGGGGATATGGACCAATCCGATCGCGAGCTCGCGCTTGAAGTGATCAAGAACGGCGAGACGCAGTACCTGATCGCGACGGATGTCGCCTCGCGCGGGATTGATATCCCCGATTTGACGCATGTGATCAATCTGGATTTCCCACGTGATATTGAAGAATACGTGCATCGTATTGGACGCACAGGCAGGGCTGGCAAGACCGGTAAATCCGTGACGTTCATGTGCTTCAAAGACAGCAAACACGCAAAGGCGCTGATTAAAATACTGGAGAAGGCTGAGCAGATTATTCCTGCTGAGTTACACAGATATGTTGTGAAGCATGAGAGATACATGGAGCGGCGTCGTATGGAGGGTACTGCACGACCTCCACGATCACGCTACAGTGATGGCTTCTAAATGACTGACATTTACTTTTTTCTACAAGTATTTTTTGAGAATTTCAGGTTATTTTATCTTTACAAAGAATCTTGTTTATTTTTTATTACTTTTGTATAAATAAATGCGCGTTTTAATGATATTTAGCGTGCGGATTCATTTTAAACTTGATATTTATTAGAAAATCTCAGTGCAGTAAGTAAACCTGATACTTAACATCAAAAAAAATAATAGCAAATACATGTTGTAGATATCAAATTAAAAAAATATAGACGCCGCACAAGTCGCGTACAAAATGTATACGCGAATTGCAAGTGGAAATTTTACAAAAATACGTGGCGAAGAGCATATGCTCCAAAATGCGCATGCGTTTGAGATTCCTGCGCCGCCATCTTTTCTACAATTCCAGCATTCGAGTCCCCCCCGTATCACATTAACATCCAAGATCAAATCGACTTAAGTACATATTTAGTAAGTGCCATATAAAAAATACATGTCTTTTGTTTGCCGTGTTGGTTGTACTACGCGCGCGCGTGATGTTCCGTACAAATAATTTAGTGCCATTTTTTTTATCGACGAGCGCTACCCAGAGAAAGCACGTCCCTACTAATTAAAGCTGTCGCATGTTTGTGAAATGTTTCCGTTCATTTTTTTTTTTTGGGTTTTTGTTGAAGTTTTTACTTACCCGCATCCTATCAGAGTCGTCCAGCAAAGCAATGACCGCAAAATGGTAATTTCGAACACAAACAATTTACGGACTAAGGTGTAGTATAAATATGCAAAAATAAATATGCGAAGCGAGGGAGTTATGTCTCCTCGTGCATGTTTTGCTGATGCAGTGGGCGCAGGACAATGCGCGGGTCAGTCTCCAACATACGATCTGTTTCATCGCTGAAAAAGAAAAAAAAAACAATAAAATTTAATCATAACCTTAAAAATGACAAATTTTCAGCAAAAAAACGCACGTGATGTCTTTATTTTCCTGCGGCATGAGTTTGCTCTGTTCGCTTTCTTCATTGGGCGGCTGATAAGTAACTTCAGAGACGGGAGCGTACTGCGCTGCAACCAGGAGATCCGTTGATGGATTCACAGTGAGAGCCTGTGCGCCACCTCCGTCCAGATGATCCTTTCCAGCGCGATAACACCAGTTGCGATTCATGCGCAAGAACAGCACCACGAAAACAAACCCGACGCCGAATACCAAAGCACCGATGATTGCCATTGAGAGGTAGAATGTCTCAGAGGCTGCAGGCGGCATATCAATATAACCGATTAATCCTTGCATGAACATAGTTAATCTAAAAACAAAATATTTATAAGTAAATCACATTTAATATCAAAAATTTGATCATTACCCAATTGTGAATGAAGCAATTGCTGATGTGAGATATACAGTGGGAAGTACACTGCGTAAAGGCACGCAGGAGATGCCGCAGGGACGCCGAGCAGCCTGCGAAACAGTCGCTGCGATATAACTGATGGGTCTATGCGACCATCTCTGCTGGGGCGGGTGGTGTTCATGCTCCGACTCGTAGGTGACTGTCGTCGGCTGGTAGACAGCCTCGTTAACCGACATTTTTCTAAAAACCAAACACACTGAATTAATTTTCTTGTTAATACGCCCGAAAATCATCGAATCATCAACAGAAAACGCAACAGATGCGATGCAAAGACTTGCAGTGTCGCGCGTCGAGGTTATGTCGTCGATAAAAACAACGAAAAACAAACAAACGCCGCAGGAATCGATCAGAAACCAACATCGCAATATATTTCACAAAACCAACAAAAACATGCATGAATCTTATGCGGATTTGTGATACTTATACTGAAAAACACGCCAAACATTGATAACCGTTGTTTGCATTCGCATATGGCATCAGCGTGCATGAGTCACAAATGTTTTGATTGTAATTCCTGCTGAGTCGGCAAATGTGCATGCAATCTGTACGGAATACTGAGTAGTGGAAAGTAAAATGAGATTCTTACACGATGCGGGTGATGCTGCTGGCAGCGGCTGCAGGGACACGCAGGACACTGTCTCTGGACGCTTTGCGTTCGCGACGCTTGAACGAGTTCCAGCGCGCACTCCGCCGCACTCGCACTGCTCGCACTCGAGCGAAACACGCCACTACACTACTTCGACTGCCGCCTGCTGTCCGGTCGGGTCGGTTCACTTTCTCTCGTCATCGATGCAGCGGCGTAGGTGCGCGCAAGTGCGTGGAAACTGAAACGAAGACAACGCGATTGGAAACTTGCCAAGCACAATAATTCAATTTTAATTGACTTCGTACACGACGAGTTTTTAATTCACTTCACCATGTTGATTCGAAAAAGAGTGCTGCGCATGCGCAGTCAAGTGTTTGAAAATATTGGTTACTTGATTCACCACAGCGATTTGCGTGTTTGTTTGTTTGATCAATAGTGTAATGAGTGTCAAACAGCGCATTAAAATGATAAATACTTGCGTTGTCCCTGAGTCAACATACACGCGCGTCCGTTTTCACGGATTAAATTACCTTTAATTGGATGGGCAACACGAGACGCGTCCTTCGGCGCGCGCTGTAGATGGCGCTCGGCGGCCGTTTGGGGGCCGTAAGAAATTGGTCATGAAGGTGGGCCCGCCGCCGCGCGTATCAGCGCGTTATCGACTTTTGGGAAGTCCGAGGCGGTTAGATGCCGCGCTTCGGCTTCCTCGCTCTTCGGGGACGCACGGCGCACGCCCCGACGGCGGCGGCACGACCGTGCCCCGCCGGGCCCCCCCCCCCACCACCACCGCGGCGTGTTCGGTGTGTGCCGCCGAGAGCGGCTCCCAAACCGACCCGAACCGTCAGTCTCACCATCCTGTCGGCTGGCAGTTCGGTCACGGCCCGAATTTTTCATTTTCTCTTCTATACATATATTATACACAGACGCGCGCGCGAATTGCGAAAGGGACACGCAGTGCACGCAGGAAAATTCAAATCAACACGAAGAACACAAACGGGTACCAAGTGTCGGTGTGCGCGAGAGACGACCGAGGAAGAATTCGCGCGCGTATTCCGGAGAGATAAACAATTAGCGCGCACCGCCGCCCCCGCCCGCCGAGACCACACACCCGACCGGACCACGCGAAGGCGGAGGCGGCAACGGCGAGGAGGAACACGTAGCGCGTAGTGCTGCGAGAGGAAGGTGGCCAGCGCGCGGTGGTGTGCTGCACGTGCGGTGGTGGTGAGTGGCGGTCGAGATGCGTCTCCATCATCACCAGCAGGCCTGCTGGTGATCATCGCACACGCCGCCAGTGTCATCCGAGGTAAAACGCTCAACTTGTTTCAAACAAAACTTTCCTATCGATTATCACAATCTGTTTTCGTTTTCCTTGTTGCATCGATACTCGCCGAAAATGAATCGTGCCACTGTGCCACCCCTGAGCAAAAATTATGCGATACTTTTGCAAATTATCCAAGTTATTCTCTAATTTTCTCGCCCGAGTTATTGAACTGAACTTTTCGACCCTCGCCGCAATCTTTTCCATAATCTCTCAGTGGAGGCGGCGGTGCGTTCGCCTCGCACATGCGAAATGGCTATTTTCTCATTAGAATATTATTATTATTTTTTCGTGTGCTTTTTTTTTCGTCGTCGTCGTCGTCGAGAGGCAATGAACCGGTGCGCGCGCCGCCGTCGTGCGACAATTTCGTGCGCGCCCCGCACACACGAAAATAACAAGCAAACAAGTCGACAAATAACAATTAGAAATTGAAGGAGAGCACACCACGAGTTGTGTGCGAGTTGCTGCGGGTGGAGGCGCCGGGATGTGGGTTTGTTTGCCGGCGCGAATCGCGCGCGCGCTATCGACCAAATAAATTCATGTGCGCGTCGTGTGACCCCTTCGAAACTTTCGATACACTCGCAAACAATCAAACAATGCGATTAATTAAATCGTCATGCTTGATTGTATCGCGTAGATATCCGGAAACTTTCTCAATGGCAGAGAGATTGAAATAATTTCAATGAAATAGTTATAATTAACGTAGTTTTGCAAGCAAAAAAGTAAAAAATTAAAAATTTGCATCCGGAAAGTTGCGCCAATTTGCAGCCGGGGAAGAATGCCTGCAAACTGCGCAATTTTGCGCGGTGAGGCGGCAAAAAAAGCCAGCAGCGTACACCCACCTAGCAGCATTTTCGATGATGAATGCGCATTCGTGGAAAACAACATTCGTAAACAATGCTTCCTTGCGGCCGAAAGTGGGCCGCGCATAGGGGGGCGGCGACGCCGGCGGTAATTGTCCAAGCGTTGCGCCGCTTCACGTGGTACGCATTTACACGACCCGCTTCCGTCATGTGCATGCAATACGTACATTGATATATTAATCCACCTCGATGTCAAATGCACGGGGCCGGCGGGCCGCCCCCGGCGGGCGTCGGGGTCGTCTCGGCGTGCCCGCGTTTAATCGAGTCAATTTAGTTTAATGCGCTGTGCCGACAATAGCGTGTGTGTGGGTCACTTTTTTCGGCACACGCCACTTTCGAATAATCATACGATAGGATAGAAGTGAGGTTATGAGGATTTTAGGTTAGGTTCGGCTAATGTAGAAGACTCAGACGCGATAGAAGTGAGGTTATGTGAATTTTAGGTTAGGTTCGGCTAATGTAGAAAAATCATACGCGATAGAAGTGAGGTTATGAGAATTTAAGGTTATGTTCGGCTAATGTAGAAGAATCAAACGCGATAGAAGTGAGGTTATGTGAATTTTAGGTTAGGTTCGGCTAATGTAGAAGAATCAGACGCGATAGAAGTGAGGTTATGAGAATTTTAGGTTAGGTTCGGCTAATGTAGAAGAATCATACTCGATAGAAATGAGGTTATGAGAATTTTAGGTTAGGTTCGGCTAATGTCGAAAAATCATACGTGATAGAAGTGAGGTTATGTGAATTTTAGGTTAGGTTCGGCTAATGTAGAAGTTAGCAGCCGTGAACACGAGTGCTTTGCGGAGCGATCCTTGTCACTTTCACATGCTAGCATGCAAGTGAGGTTAGATACGCGAAAGTTGGGCAATATTTATGCATGTTAGGCAACATCCGTGCCACTCGGCGAGTTGTTGATTGGATGATCCCGGGCGCTCGAGAGTCAAGCGCTTCGAATTGTGAAGGATTTTCGGCGAACTTCCGGAATTTCGAAACTCCAGCCGAAAGAGGATTATCATCATCTTTCGCTAAATTATTGATCGGTTCACTCGCGGCGAGCGCGTGCTGCCGGCCTGCATCATGTCTCCGCCGCTTCTAGGATCGGCACTAGGCAGTTAATCTCGGATTCTCGAAAATCGTGGATTCATTAAAGGCAAAGTCTACTTTCGGGCGGCGCATCCACCAATCCGTCGGTTTAAACTCTCCGGGTTTAATTTACTTGCGCCGGGCAATCATCCTTTTTCTCTCCTCTATCCCCGCTAGAACACTACGTGACTAACAATATAATACGCCGTCGATAAAATCGCGCCAACATAATTTCATTAAAATAATTACACGTTTAGCTCGCAAACAACACACGTTTTTAACTTCGCATGCCTGCAATTTCTATTCGAATAAAAACCCGTTTCACGCTCGTTCGGTTCATTCACTCGTTCGATTTTATCGCGCGTCACGTGTGCGCTGCTCAATTAAAAAGTTGAATATGTTTTTTTTTTCTCGCCTGCCTGCTGCGCGGTAAAGACTATACTACATATCGCAGCAGGCGGCGGGGCTTTCGCAATTCAACAAGTTATTCTTGGCAGTCTTCTTGAGCGCGCGCGCCCGCTTCCTGACCAAGTGTTGTATTAAATACCCCGGCGTAATTTCGCGTGCAAAAACGATTCTTCGGGGAGGCGAAAAGTTTGCCGAGCGCGCGCGACACAAAAACAGCGCAAAATATTAATCGTTTCGCTGGTGGTGGTGGAGGCGCGAGGCATGCGAACACGTCTCGAGTGTTTCGGTTAATTATTCACGCCGGCATTAATTCTGCAGGGGGCTGGCGCGCGCGTAAAACTTGCAGGCAATTTAATACTCTTCGGGGGAAAGCGCGACGCAACTTTTTCCGGCTGGTTAACCGCGCTGGCTGGCTAGCTAGCTGGGGGTAGTTTTAGTGTAATTGAATGTTCTTTTGTTGCTTTCGCGGCGCATTAAAGTTGGAGCGATTTCTCGCGTTCGGGATTTAATTGAACTCGGCGCCGATGAGTTTACGAATTAAAATCATGAAAAACATCCGCGGTAACAATAATTTTTTGCGTTGTATCGAAAAGTTTCAAGTTGAAAAATTGAGTTGCGCGAAAAATATGATTCGGCCGGCGAAGTTGTGTGGAGTTTTATGTGCTTCACGCACATGCTCGCGGCTCGGATTTCATCAAACGTCAATACTTCTCAAGAGATTTTCAATCTAACTTTCAAAGTACTGAAATACTAAAATTGCTGCTATACAACGCGCATTTCTGCGGATTTATGACGGTTTTTTTTTTCTCGCTTTTTTTCTTTTTGCGCTGCGCGTACGAGAAATAATGTAGAAATCACGAAAGATCACGCTTCGATATGCAGAAGAGAGTTGTCAGGAATTTAATACCGACAACAAAGCGTCGGAGATTTGACTGAATAGCGAATAGTTTGAATAGTTGGCGGCAGCGCGCGCTCGCTGACAATATGCATTACGCATCTTCAGCCGTAGTAAACTAAACGCGGTTGCGCCGCGCCTTGTGATGTCTTCTGATGTCCTTAATGGGATATTTACGTCGTTCTGCCGCCGTCGCCACCGCTTTTGTGCGACGCGTCGCGTCACGCTTCGCGTCGTTCTAATTTTCGTTTGTTCGGCGCCTTGTTTCGTTTGCCTATTCTGCGCGCCCGCCCCCCGGTGTTGTGTAAACACTAGACTAAACTATGGTCGCGCACTCGAGCACAGAGGCAGATAATGAACTGGTGGCAGCGACGCGAATTTCATACTCGCATTGTTTCGCGCCGGCGGCGATTTTTCCCGCTGCGGAGCGGTGCTGTTAAATTGAGTGCCGTCAGAAACGAATCTATTGCTTTTTTCCCCGGGAGATAAGAAGACAAGTGGATAAGAGAAAAAAATCACGCGGCGTAGTAAACAAGTAGTGCGTGTGCGTGGCGCATAATTCCATCCTGAATGAAATCAATTATTTATCAAACGATAGGCGTAATGATACACACACAGCGCGGGGGCGTGCGCGCTCGGAAGTATTGAAATCACGCCGGTCACCTGCTTTTTTCCCGCTGCATCGCCGCCGCCACAATCACCGCCTTCAGTTGAATATGTATGCGCAAGGGACCTGAGCACGTGAATCACCACCACGACACACACACACACATACCGAGAGTTTATCGATTGATTTTCGTGTGCGTGCCGCGCCGATTTTGTTTGCGTAGCGGCCGGCGGCGGCGTGTGGCATGTGGGGCAGTAGAGCGGCACTCAAGTGCATTGATTTTCCAACCAAAAATTAATACGATCAAAGGCGCCACGCGAAGAGTGATAATGCGCATCAGGACTTATTAAAAATGACAAACACAACGCATCAATTATTCACCGCCTCCCTAGCGACTGAAATACCATACCATACCACCAGAGCACGATAAGAAAACCGCCGAGTGAATTATCCTTTCATGGCAAATAAATACGTAATTGTGAAGTTATTACTTAAAGCGCGCCGTTAGTCCGCCCGGCCGCCCGGTGTTGGCTTCGGGGCGGCATGCACGCATCGCGGCTGATATGCATCTATCTATAAAGGGAATTTATTCGCGGCGCGCGACGGCGGTCGTAAACCAGCGCTGCGGATTGCGTGCCCGCTGCTCGTATGTGCGCACACGTGTATTACACGCTTTACCGCGCCACGGACCGACGGCGGCGAGGGGTGGGGGTAGGGGGCCGGTCGGCCACATGAAAAATGCATCTCGGCGACTTATGATACGAGGCGCAGATAAATATTCCGCACGCGGGTTTATTATGCCGCGGCGCATTGGGTCGGCACGTCGACTCGCCGATTTCTTTATGAATGTTTCGCGAGGCATCGATAAAGTGTCGCCGGGGGGCGGCGGCGGTGGTGGCAGAGGAGGACATGCGGGGTTTAATATTGCAGCGAGCTGAAATATTCATGCGTCCCTTGTCGCTGCGGAACCCGTGTCAGCGCTCAAAAAAACGCGCCCTTTTCATTGAAAAGCTCACATGTCCGCGTTTAGATAATCTCGGATCAAATTAAAATTTCAAGACGATCTTTTCGAAACTTTCCGGACTATAATTATTGAAATCTTCGAGGATCTTGGTTGAAAATACATTTTTTACTTTCAATATTTATCAAGGATTTTTCACGATTTTGAGACACAAAAGTGGAATTTTACACACGGGCAAGATCAGAACTAAAGTACTTTTTTTACGAGGTAGAGCTTGCGCCTGCGCATTTGCCTACTGCGCAGCCGTCCGTGTCTAAAGTACCACTTTCAAAATTGTGAAAAAACTGGCGCTTTAAACAACCAACTAGAAAATAGTACCTATAATAAGTAACCAGTGATTAAACGAGAGTTTTAATCACAAGATTGATTAAGAGAGCAAGCGTAGCAAACGTTTAATCAATCAAGTGTTTAAAAATGTTTAGCCACGTGATGCATACGTTTTGTCTACTTCCAAGATATTTCGACGTTGAAGTTTTTGTATTTGACCTTTTGTACGTTAAATCATCGAAATTCGCTCGAATACGGCAGGGAAATGTAAGATTATAAATGCACCCCGTGACTAAAGTACTTTAGTCACGGCCTTGATCATCCATGTTTAAAATACCACATTTTGTGTCTCAAAACCATGAAAAAACTGAAAATATATTAAAAATAACGTAAACATCACTTCGGTAAACGTGGCTAAAGTGCCGTTTAGCGCACTTGATGCATAATTTACCCTTAATATCCTACATTCAATAACCTATGTTTATTTCATACCGAATCACGTTTTAATGACGAGAATTCCCCGAAAACCAACATTCCTCCGCACTACTAGTATGAATAATACGACTCGCTGTTTTTTGCCGCACATCTGTTGGAAACATGGTGACTTATTTGACTTATTGCAGGCGAGCACACCGTCATCAGCCGCAGCCGAGTCCACTCAAGTATGCAAATCCTGCGAGCGTTCGCCAATATCGACCCGTCAATATAATCGCCGAATCAATCAAATCAGAACCAAGCGTGCCGTGACCACCAACATCCGTGCTCGGTAAGTTTTATTCGAAGCCAGTACACATTTTTCTGCATCGAGAGCGCGCATGAATCCATGAATATCGAAACAATTTGCCAACAAGTTTGACCGCGCATCGTGACAACCGGATTATTCAAATATTACGAATAAAAACATCGAGGATTATATATTATGTGTGAGTGTGTGTTTAACTTGTCACAATAAAGCTAAGTTGACTAAGTTTCCGTACAAGTGGGAAGCGGTAGAAATGCGCGCCGAGCAGCGCGGTTGTACACGACCGGCCCACGTCCGGATATGGAAAATTACACATCAAACAAGAGCGAAGACACGAAGAAATGGGAATTATTGCTTTGAATGCGTCAGCATGTTTTACTCGGTGGCATTCATGTCAATATATCGTAATTGTAATGGACTGGAACGTAATGCATGTTTAATATTCTAAACTCCTATTTGTTTGCGTTTTGTTGCTGCAATTGCTTTCATTTTTTTCTCCGTTCTGCCATCGAACCGCTTTGAAAACGATGCGCTTAATATGAAAATGGACGGCGTAATGAGAATTCCCACACGTATCGACAGCAAACTGATGTAATTTGTGTTGTTGACGTTTCTACGACAACGCGATGTGTATTAGAAATGAATTTGTATGTTTGAAACACTTTGGAGGAAGAATTACTCCGTGAAATTTGATGAAACTTCGTAATATTATAGATTGTTTAATGGAATAAGAGATAGAATACTTTTTTCCTCAAAATTATATCAAAAAAGGGCTGAAAATTGATTAAATTAAGGATTTTGCACAAAATAATTAAAAAAAAACTATAAAATAGTCAGTCGTGCGCGTAAATTGTTCAATTTGCCCTCGTTATATTGTTTCAAAGTCAGTTTAACTCATTAAAGTTTAATTTGTTCGTGAATTTCGAGTGGCAATAACAATTACGTGTGACTTTGTATGTTTGTTCCTCGTTAACGCAAAAATTACTCAGCGGATTTTGATGAAACTTCACAATATTATAGTTTATTTAATGGAATAAGAGATATGATTTTTTCGCCGAAAATAAATCAAAATGGCTTAAAATCGATGAAATTGAGAATTTCGCATAAAATAATTCAAAAACTAGAAATTTGTTAGTCGCGAGCGAAAATTGTTGAATTTATCCCCGTTATATTGTTTCAAAGTCAGTTTAACTCATTAAAGTTTAATTTGTTCGTGAATTTCGAGTGGCAATACCAATTACGCGTGACTTTGTATGTTTGTTGCTCTTTAACACAAAAACTACTCACTCGATTTTGATAAAACTTTAAAGTAGAACAGTTGATACAATCAAATAGGCGATAGGATACTTTTTGTTCCGAAAATAAACCTCAAAGGCTTTAAAATTGAAAACATCCCAACAATAAAGTAATTATTGCGTGGATGATAAAATCGTCGAAATTGACACATTTGTGCGCGAAAGTCAAAGGGCTTGATTGGGTTATCTAGTTAGTTGTTAACACATGCACCTCTATTGTAAGCGAGCGCGTGCTAATTAGATCAGCTAGATGAAGGATAATTGGCGGGTCGGTCGCATGCAAATATTGAATTTATCAATCGTAGCATCCGCGCGCTTAGCTCGTCTGTCTCGCTCGGCAAATACGTAATTAGAAGTTATTTGTTTGCCAGTGGGCGCAGCGAGCGCAAACAAATCTCCAGCGTCGCTGCTTCTTGGAGTGCCTGCACGTGCCGCGCGAATGTCGATACAGCGCGCCGTGCGAAATTTCAAAGATGATGTTTGACACATCGGGGCGGGGCTATGACGACACATCCGGCAGATACTCTATTGGTTGATGTATGGATATTACGCGCGCGCGCGCGCGGGTTAAAAACGCAACGGTTGGAAACGAAAGTTGTACGAGTAGTTCGAAGTCGTGTTCAATGGGGGTGGGGTGTGGGCGCGTGCGCCGCCTGCCCAGCTGGTGGAAGGTGCATCCGCGCGGACGGGGCACTAGATCACGTCTCGGCGAGTCGCAGAGGTCAAACGGTTGCAGGCGCGCCGCGCTCTTCTGCGCTCTCCTGTTATTCCCCGATGACACAGTGGCCTATAAAGGCGGCCACCGCGGCAGCCGCGTAACATTTTCGCGTTTTCGCTTGCCCTATATTTAGTCGCTTGACATTAAAGATTGAAGGCCAATATTGATGTGTGCGGCGCGCGCGATCTCAAACTGCAGGCGATCCCGACCCAAAATTATGACGAATAGCACACACAACTCGAACTTTTTCCGGCCGCCCCGCCGAAAAGGTCACGGCGCGCTTGTTAAACGCCGAAGCGTAGCGCGATTTGAATTTTTATTTTGATTTGCGAAAATCGGAACCAAACCGGATCTGAAAGGGTCGCTAATTGAAGACTAGCCTAGCCCGGCGCATCCACATCCACATTCAAAATCCGAAAATGGCCAAATTGCGGCGCGGTCGTTATTTTTGATCGGCGTTTCAATTGGAAATCAATTTTCTGCTCGTTACATTGCTTCACGGTCAATTTAACTCATTATTTTAATTTGTTTGTGAATTATGAGTGGCAATAACAATTATCGGAGAACCACCGCAGTGACGAAAACATAATTACGGCGGGAAATTAAAAACCCTCCATTTATTATTTACCGCTGTGTGAAAGCCAAATAAAAGCCGGCAATAATTGGAAAACTTTTTGTTTGACAAATGTTTTTTTCCACGCGCGTTATTTGCGCCGAATTAAAACCACACAAAACAAAACTATTTATTTCAAAACACGCGGCGTGCAATAAAATACGGAAAATTTTACTTTCATGAGCGTATTACGTGAATGTTTCCACACAATTTCGATTTTATTAAAATATGTTTGATTAAAGTGGCGTGCAAGTGATGTTTTCCTCGTGCGCGATCGTTTTGCATACATATTTATGATATTTACGCGTTTGTTTTGAATCATAATCGGCGAATAATAAGCGCAAACTCGATAGAAACACTAAATAATAAATTTAATAAGACACAAAGTGAAAAAACGTTTAAAAATTCGTTAAAAAACGTTTTTAACACGAAATAATCAAAATTTTTGACTGAAAAATGTTTAGGAAAACGATTTGTGTGTTTAACAGTATTGAATACTTGGAAAACGATATTAATTCCTGCACGCCCGCGCGCAGATTGATAAGAAACGAGCGTCTTCAGCTGCGATCGAAAATATCGAAGTCGCACGCCGTAAACACCGCCGGGTCAACGCATTAGCATATCTGCTGGAATTTATCGCCACGTCGTCGCGTTGATGATCCGCCTTATCATCCGCCGCCGCCGACATCCGCCCGCGTGCCATCCTGCTGGGATTTTTTCGCCTCGGAAACTTTCGCCGCTCGCATTCCGAGAGATACGCGAGATATGCGCACGTGTATCGCGCGCGACTTCTGCTCCATCCAGCGGCGCTGGAATTTTCATCGTCGGCGGTGGCGGCGGCGCTGAAAAAGCAACGAAGCGAGACGGCGAACATAATTAACATAATAAATTTCGAACGTGGCCGAACGCCGCCGCCGAGCGATATCGATTGTTCCGCGCGCGCGCTGGTCGGTGCGTGTTCCGAGTCCGGCCGCCTCACGCCGCCGCCGCCACGCGCGAGTTAATGAACTTCCTGTAGTTCCTGCATTTCCGATGTGCGGATTGCGCCGCTACACACAAGGTGGCGCGACGCATGCAATCCCGAACACTTCACTTCACCAACAACCGCCTCCGGCAAACAGAAAAACGCACCGTACGTATTCAAATCAACGCGCAGCGGAAATTAATTAAGTTTCCACAAAGTTTTTCACTGACGTTGATCATGATTTCGGAAATATTTCCCTTTGTCGAAGAGGTTTGGAAGTTTTTCGAGCATACAACGCTTCTTTAATACTTTACATTCTTCCGGTCGGCGGCGGCGGCAACAAAGACGCTATTGTAATCAGCGGGCCTTTCTCACGATTCCCACGACGCGAATGATGCGACGGACGCGAACACGAACAATATGCATTGTTTTAATCGGCAGAACCATGACAACACGAAATTCCTATCGATCGCAGCAATGGGGCCGCAAGGGGCCCAAACCGCGATTCGTATATGTACCGCCGCCCCTCGTTTACAACCTGAATGAAATTTTCATCAGGGTGTGTGTGTGTGTACGCGGCGCGTACTCGACGCGTTCACACATGATTTGACGCATTAAAAATTAACCGCCGACCGCAGCGATGATTTATTGCTGCGTTGGCGGCAAATGCGGTGCGGTTGCTTTGATTAACACCGTTTGACTTAATAATGCAATGCATCGTACTTGATTCTCATCACGCAAATCGTTGCACAGCGATTCCAACCTGAAGTTGTAATTCCGCCATCCATCAGGTCCGGCCCACCAATCTTAATTTTTCCAGCAGCCCTCGTCCTCCACGAGATTCATTAATCTTAGTTAGTCGAACGCGCACGAAGCGTAGGAAATCGCCGGCAATATTTTAAGTGCGAACCGATGCTAAATCTCCGCCGCGGCGGAAGATTCGCCCCACGTCGCTGCACATTACTCTTGATTTCGGAAAGGTGTTGGGAACTCACGATCGCCGTGATTCCTCGCACGCATTTGGCTATAAAAAGCAACTTTTCGGCAATCGATCGAACACGTTTGTCAAGTGTGATGGAGCTCCTAATGGCGTCGTTGTAAAGTTGATTGAACGTGACGCCTGCCAAACTTTAAGTCAACAATACTCCGCCGCCAAGCGTCCCACAGAGATGAAGCCACCGCAGATCGACAGCACGCATATACACGCCACTGGAAAGCCTACGAGATATTTTTATTCGCCGCCCCCACGCGTAGAAATCTCACATTTGATTTATTTGTTTGTTTAGTGACATTTTTTACTGCGTGGAGGAGGATTTTGTTCTAAACATGAGTTTGTCATTACGATTCATTTGACCGGGGATAGTGTTGGGGGTGGCTGGCGGTGAATTCACGAATCGCAATGCAATTGTGCGTGGCTGAACCTTGTCCTCGTTGGCGCGCCGCTTTAATATTAAAATAGCACAGACCATTAGCATTCCCGGCGTGCTCCCGTTGGGTGTGCAGGCGGCGGGGGCGGCTTCTTTATTTGCGCTCCACGTGCCGGCGCGCCGCGAATGTCGCCCGATAATGCGTATTAACCTTGACTCTTCTTCTGGCAAGGACGCGCGTACGTGCGGATACCTCCGGAGCATTTCTTAATTCCATCCTGCTATCAAGCACCCACTTCCTGTTTCCGTCTTTGGTGCTTAATACCAACACAACTCGTTTTTCCACCGGGAAATTTTTGGATGTTTTTCGGCTGCTCCCAGGGGTAATTGTGAATAGTTTTCCGCGTTAGGTATCAACCTGATTTCCATTATAACTTCGTAATGCGATTCGTATGCGTAGGGTGACAGCGTGACACACGAAATGTAAATTTCGCCGGGAAATGTAATTTGCGAGGACGGCTTTCGGCGAATCCGCGCCCCGCATCGATTTGCCCACCACCGGCAGGATAGCAACCGGTGGGTGCATGTGTTTCGCGAGATTGTATTTTTATTGGAAAATAAATTCGGTTGCGTTCGGAGATTTTATTGGCCGCTCCAGCTGCGAAGTTTTTTTTATTATTCTACAAATTTATATTTACGAGCTGCTGTGGGTGACTGGGTGACAGGTTGTCCTTGAATTGTGTAGATAAATTTTCTAGTCGAATTATGTTAAATTAAACGTGTAGGAAGTTGTTGAACGTGTCCTTGTAGATTATCGGCACGGGAAAATTGAGGCTTACGCTTGGCGCGTGCGGTTAAACAATGAAAAAGTATGCGTCATAATCGGACGATTTATAATAAATAATGAATCATTGATATGGCGCGCGCGAAGTGGCTTAAGGCCCGAGGAAATGGGCGCTGGGTGTGTGAACGTGACCTCGCGCACTCGGGCGGCAGCCGCCACCTGTAGCCGCGCTGCTGCCGGCGCGCTGCTGTTGCGCTGGGGCTGTTGCGCGCGGCTTCTCGCGGCCCGCCCCCGCTGGCGGCCGGCGCGCACACTAATTCCGCGCGGCGCTAGTTAGTTAGCAGTCGCGTTCGGCGTCGCGTCCGATTTCGTCGTCGTCGCGCGCGCGCCCACACCGCAGCCAAACGCCGAAAACCCTCTCCCGCTGTCTCGTCGCCGCGCCTCTCCCACCCCCGTATCGACACACCATCAACGAGCAGCACCCACTCTCCGCGTCGGCTGTCGCTTAGTAACCGGCGGCCAGATCGACTTTTCGCGACTGCAAAGAATACGAAAACTAGACGAAGAAAGAGAAAGAAAAAAACGCAGTCGCGATATCAACAAGTAATTCGCGCGCCGGCGGAGTGAGCTCACTCCGCGTCGCGACCGCCAACCGCCAACATCACGTTACGTCCACGACGCGCGCGTCCAGCGGCGCGACCGATTTAATTACGCTCGGCCGGATGTAATTAAGCGCGAAACGGCCGCGTTCCGCTTCGATCGGCGCGACATCAGCCCCGGGCGGACAGTCGCGTGGATTACCCATACCCACCCACCCACACCACCACCACCCCCAATCGCGCGTGCCTGCCGCGACTTACGGCCGGCGAGGGACCGCCGGCGTGCGTGTGTGATTGATTCGGAGTGATTGATTGCTTGGCGACGCCACCAACTCAAAGGTAATGTGCTCGATTTCATTCTCGTAATTAGGCGGCGGCGGCGGCATTCGTACATGAACTGCCATCATACACCACCACCAGTGGTCGACTGACAACCGTTAGCAATTACACAAATGCATCATTAACTAACAAAGAGTTAATTGACGCACAATGAACGAAAAACATGCAATTTCTGCAATCATTTTCAACTTTCTATCAACAACCAGCCCCCGCATTATAAATGATGAAATCATTGAATCAAGCAAGATCATATTAAGTTTAACGACGCTCTTTCAAGGAGCAGCACGCAGCCGAGCGAGATTTTCCAATTAATCCGCCGGCGTCAGCTGGGACCTGTTGTTTTTCGGTGGGCGCATTTCTTATTCACGCGACTTCCTGCAGGGGCCCGACGACGGCATCCGTCGGAATTAGCGATATGATCTAAATTTAATAGCCCAGCGGAGCGGCGCCGCTTCGTTAATGTTGCAGCGCGCCATCAATGTTTGAGCACTAATCGCGCGCGCGGGGCAATCTCGCCTCGGTTGGCCCCATCTGAATGGGTAATTCGGCGGTGGTGCTGTTGGGATTGTTTGGTCGGGGCTCACCCCCCCGCGAGCAAGGCGCAGCCGCCTCGAAAATATTTATCAATCCCGGCGCGCGCGTCGCGTCGATCAATAGTTAATGAACACGCGAGAACACGCGTATGAATGTAAAAGAGGCTTGAGTAAACACTCTAAGTGGCTTTCTACGGCTACCATATCCACATGGATAGACATGCATAGACATTGCAATCAATTTTTTATGTCACTTCAAATTGCTCGTACAAGTATTAGACGAATACGAAGCGAAAAAAAGAAGAAAAACTGTTTGAATTGCAATCTTTGTTCGGCGCAAATGCGATTATTTTGATTACATGCAAAATATCCATTTATAGGCGCACACTTAGCGGCGCTGCTCTCCAATTTCGGCCGGATATAATAAAACTCATTCAGGCCCCGCCGCGCCGCGGTGATTAATGATGGCCCGGCGCCTCCACATCGCGTTCTTTCCAATGCCACAATGCCAGCTTTTGTGCGCGCCGAACAAATGAACCGTGGAATAATGGACTCTTAAGAAAAATAACAAAACTGCACAAATACATTAAAACTGAAATGAATCATAAAGGTACACGCATCGAAAATTATTATTTAATTACGGTGCAGTTTTTCGCGACGCGCTCGGCAAACAAATCATAAATCACCGAAATATGTGAGCGCCGAGGTGCAAATTTCGGTTTTATTACGTTTTCGCGCCCGTAAATATTTACGCGTATTAAATATTTAATTCGTGAAAACAACGCGGGGTTTAATTGAATTTTTAACAGAAAATAACAAACATGATATTCAATAAAATGCAAATTTTGCCTACAGATATATACATCATGCATGTTGCTTTTATTTATTTCATGATAATGCATGCGTTTTACGTAAATTTTCTTAACGCTGCCAAGACATCTTGGCATTGAATGTATTGCCCGGCGTAATTGGCAAGACGCGCGCGTTTTTGGCAAATGGGGCGATCGTAAAGCGCAATTTGCGACGCCATGTTGATAAGCCAAAAGATTTCAATGGCGAATATATAAATTCGGCCGCGATTGCACTTAAAACTGAATGTCTGTGTCATCATAACGCGAATATCTCCTCGCAAGTTTAAGTAATTCCAGTTAATGTCAGAGCCCGGCGTGACGGGAGTACATTTATTTACGAAAATAAGCGCGCCATGAATGAGAATTCGCCACGCCGGCGTATAATGCAATAACGCCGGCCGGATGGCAAGCCAGTCGCCAAGGAAACGGCCGTAAACATCTCGCCTGTTTAAATTCTCACGAGAATTTCCAACGCCCGCGGCACACGGCGCACGGCACACTCGAGTGGTGTTATTATGGGTGCTCATTTTTATCGGGAATTTTTCCAAAGCGCGATGTTTAATTGGATGTAATTCCGGTGAAAATGTCGGCAGTGGTTCAAAGCAATGTTAATTAACCAGCTAATTGGTGATGTGTAATAGCGAGAAACAATCCGCATAATAAGTCATTATGTGGAGGCGCCGGGCGCAGCAAAAGTGTTTACGCTTTGTTGACAACGTATTAATGCCTGACGCACGTAGAGTCGCGAGCACTTGATTGCGGGCGTAATTCGATTGTCTCCGAAAGTGGCGCGCGCGCGCGCGCGTCTCGGAAATAAAAATTGCGCCGGCGGCGGCGGCGAATCGGAGTGATTTCCCCGAGGCACCGCGTAATTACAATGTGGCGAAAACGTTTATCCGTCATAACTCACGCACGCCGCCGCCGCCGGACGTGTACGTACGAATCTCGCGTGAATTATTCAGGCGGCGGCAACAACTGGGCACGTACACGGCGCGCCGGTACAAGAAGTATTGCGAAAATGGGTCACCGCATCGCATCGAGCGGGTGGTGTGTTATTGCAGTGTGTTTACTCTAATGGAGTTCAGCACGATCAACACTTTAATTTTGGGCCATTCGCGCTTTTCTATATCGCTGATTGCATACGACGGCGACTGCTTTATTTATGCAGTATTGATTTTTCACGAACTCTAAACGGTTGTGTTTTATTAGTATCGATTTCCAACTTTACTGCCGTACTAAACATCGCATAATAATATTTGCCCCATTACGGGCGTGTGCGACGCAAATTCGCCATCGCTTTGTGACCGCGGCGGCAGACACGCGTACGGCGAAATGAGTTTCGATGGCAACATCCGACGACTTCCGCTTGGCGGGCGGATATGTCAAAGGGCACTGGGTCGGTGCGGGCGAATCTAGAGCGCAACCCGCCGCGCCTCGAACCAGGTCGGGTGCGTACTTTCTAAGGATTCGCACGGATCCGAGAAAATCATTTTCCTCTCTCAAGGAGAGAAAATTTTTTCTTCCGTTGGCAAATTGTTTCGATGTGTGTGTGTGATGGATGATGAATGCATTTCGTAGTTGTGTTAGTAGTGCAGTTTTGATATAGCGTAGTGGATAATCTCCGACTCGTCTCCGCAGCACACCGGCGTCACGAACGATGCGATTGCTAGCAGTGCTCGCCTTGCATCGCGCCACCGGCGGCTCGACGACGACGACGACGACGACGAGGGCGAGCGGCAGCACATTGGAGGCGGCGACGGCGACGTGAGATGCGCACGGCACCTGGGCGCGCTGGGCGGACGATGTGAACGCGGGCGGCGGCGAGCGCCAGAGCCCCGCGCACGCATCTCTCGCAGACGAGGCGGCGGCACCACCGCACGTTATAGTTCCTCACGACGTCCCGCATTATATACACATATACATATTTGTACTCGAGATTTAAGAGTGGAGAGCAAGCAACAAAACGAAGCAGAAACAGTCGAGAGGCGAAGACACAGCGGCGGCACCAGCATGCGGCGCGGATGGCATCCATGTGTTCATTCAGGGACACCGAACGCACCGAGCAAAAATAAGCAATACGTTTTTCGTGTCTTAATTTCGAGACGAGACGAGCAGAGAGGTGGCGTGCGCCGCGCGCGAACAAGGAATTATACATAAAATATACACAGGAAAACAGTTTTGCTTCCTGCACACCACGAGAGAGAGGGTATATTTTCGGTTGAACTCGTACTTACTACGCTGATATATTATACATATACAACTATATGAGAAATTATTACTTAACTGTCTTGTCGTCTATGGTAGAGTGATTTTAATACGAGATAATTTTACACCCAACACACATACGCAACACACGCAACACACACACACATGTGAGGTGACTAGCGCGCAGACGCCGCGTACTTACCCAACATAACCAATGACAATATTAAGTTATATCAGCGCCGAGACGATGGCAGCACGTAGGCCTAACTGCGCGTTCGGGTCGAGCAATCGGTTGTGCAAAACGAAGCATAAACGCGGTACAATCATTGTTGTTTAATGTTTTCCCCCCTTCCGAGTTACCTCCAGATACGACAACACACGAGACACCACGGGCAAAGCGGGTAATAAACAAAGAGCAAACCAGAAACTAGAAGCAAACTTATCTTTGTGAAACTATATATATATACTCTTATGAATTATATGATACTCGTAATTGTGCGTTCTATTTTTTTACGCATGGATGTTTGATAGGTTTTACAAGCGCAGCCAACGGCTCAGCTGTTGGACACGTAGAGATACACAATCGTTTTTTATCGAAGAAGAATTCGCGCACAATTCGGTGGCGTAGGCAGCCGGGCGGCGCGGATGATATCAGGGCTGGGGGTCGCACCCGCAATGCTGGGCGGACAAAGGGCAGAGGAGTGAGTCGAGTGCAATGTACGCGGCGGCCGGGGGCGCGAGCCTCGCCAGTCGGCAGGCGCGCCAGCGGCAGCGGCAGAACAAGAAGGCCGCCGCGCAGAAGGCGTCCAAGGCCAGCGATATCCTGCCGAAGCCGCCGCAGAAGGGACAGTTCCATAACTATACCGACGAGCAGGTGCCGCGGCTGTCGCGCGTTGAACGCAACGCGCTCAAACCGCCGGCGGCGCTCGCGACTGGTGACCGCCGCCACAGCACCTCCAATTATCATCTGAAAGAACCGAGAGCGCGTATTAGGGAGAGCCCCTCGATCTGCCTGCCGGTGCATCCATCGCATGGTCATTGCCATAGTCATGCGCTTCATCATTCGCATGGTCCAGCTGCTGCTGCTGCTGCGGCGGCGGCGGCGGCGGCAGCGGCCGCCACACCACGTTCGCCCTCGGTCGTCAGCCACCAGCTGCCGCAGATCCTCATCCCGGAGGGTGATAAATCCCTCGAGCGGCGGTGTAGCTTCGTGCGGCAGGTGGAAGAAGAGAAGGATGGTGAGAAGGGCGTGCTGGACCGATGTAATCACATGTGCAACTTCGAGATCAAGGAGAAGACGTGGGACCACCACGATCCGGGCTTCTACACCGAGTACGACGTCTTCGGCAGCCTGGATTATCCTTTCTCCGAGGTATTATACCAACCCAAGTAGCACACCATGCATGACAAGTAGTTTAGAGGTCGTAAGTGTTCCAACAATTCCAAGCATTTCAACCACTCTGTCATACTTTATTCAACCCTTGTCGGGCAATCAGACAGCGTGGGTTATTTTTCCGCTCGGCGCTAATTAGTATATTATGCGCATCACATATGAACGCGCCCGGGATTACACGCGGCAAATTGCTGTTTGGCTGTTTCTCTCGCCGTGAAAAGGGGATGAAAGGTGTAATCGCGCTGTGGCGCTGTTAATTATAATTTATGAGGCGCTCTCTCCTCGCGCGCAGCGTAGACACAGAATGGTATTCCGCGTATTCTTTAATTAATGCAATCGTATGTGTATTAGTTTTTCTGTGTGGCCAGCGATGTGGAAGAAAATGAAAAACATTTCTGTGCGCTGGAATGTGATGAATTCAGTTTCGGTGCGCTGCGTTTCGGAACAAAGCATCGTAAAAGTTGCTATCGCTGGCATTTTTCGGCGGCGGGGTTTGGTGTGTATCACACGCGGAGAACTTTTGCGATTGCCACGATTCCGCACCGATTCATCGCAAACGTCCAAACTCGAAATCAATACCACCGGCCCGCCTGAAAATGGAAAAACGCTGTTTGTCCTCGACATTACTTACACGCTCAGCGAGCTGCTGCTGCTCGCGAAACACACTTTTATGGTCACTGGCGGGCATTGTATGTTCCGAAGAATTTCGGTGCGCATTGATAAGACTTTACGAGTCACGATGAAGCCGTCGCGACGCGCAATCGATCGCGCTAACGAGCGCGAACTTTCCGCGCCGCCAGTCGTCACTCCGCAGCATTTCATTTCCTGCTCAATGCCTGAATGGCGATCGCCGCTACTTACACACGCCGCGAAATGGCTCGCCCTGTTTTTCCCGCCCACGGTGGAGGAAAAAATGAGCCACCCCTCGAGTTAATTACACGCCGCGGAAAACACGAACATGGCGTTTCCGGCCGCGGTGTATGATCATATCATTTTTGGACAATTTCGACGTTCCACCGCACACGGTGTTTTCCTTGTCTGCCATGCATTCGGTGTTTTTATTGCATGTGCTTGCATGTTTATGAACATGCGCCGATTCTCATCGCGTTGACGTCGGCGGTGGCGATGCGTACATACACAAATATCATGCCTGGCCATTACGCCCGCTTTTATATTGTGATGTAAAACAGTGCGAAAACAACGAGCAGCAAAGGTCAAGTACGTCGCCGGGGCGAATTCAGCGTTATCCGGCGTATATCTAATTAAACGCCGCTGCGATGGCGGTGGTCTCGCATCGCACTTAACGAAACGAAAAGCCGAGCGCCGGGGCGGGCGTCATTACGGCACGCCAACTAGCACTACTCGCGTACATCTTGGTATGAAAAATGTCATTGCGGTGACATTTGCAGCACTGGAATTTATTTCGAAATAAAATTTCACTTTTGTTGTAATAAATATTTTGAGTATCAAGTGCGCTAAATGGCACTTTTGTCACGAGATTGATTGAATCAATCGTTGGAGGTTGTTGTAGTTGAGTTTTTGTATCTTAAAACTTCGAAATTCGTTTGTACACTACTGGAGAATGTAGGTTATAAATCGACCCGGTGACTAAAGTACTTTAGTCACGGTCTTGGCTGTCGATGTTTAAAATATCGCATTTTATGTCTTAAAACCGAGGAAAACTGGCGTTTCAAAGGTGAAAGTAGAAAAATATTAAAAATTATGTTTTAATAGTGTATTAAGCGTCAAGTGCGCAAAGTGGCACTTTAACTACGTTTAACCACGTGATGCTTAAGCTATTATTTCTAATTTCACTTTATTTTCACGTTGAAATTTTTGTATTTTAAAACTTCGAAGTTCATTTGCACACTACTGGAAATTTTAAAGTTATAAATGTACCCCATGACTAAAATACTTTAGTCACAGCCATGGCTAAAGTTTTTGTGTCTAAAACCGTGAAAAACGGGGTTTTAAAGGTGAAAGTCGAAAATGCTTAAAATGATAATATTGTATGTAATTCCGTCGCGCCCACTTCCTCATTTGCGGTGGTGGCCGGTGGCGGCGCCATTGTGGCTAAAATTTGGTGTTGAAAGCTGACCCAAAACCGTGGCGGCTGATTATTCGAGTAAATCAACAAGAGTGGATGTCGAATACATACATTAATATTGATTCGAAATGGTGTGTTGTTGTGGCGGCCGAGACCGCATAGCACTGCGCGCCCAGTTGAAAAGAATATTATTCCCCACATGCGTGTGGCGGCCGCGGGCGGAAAACAAAACGCTAAGCGTCCTCGCACATTGATTAAGCGCATTGTGTAATTGCTAACTGGTTCACCCGCCTCACAAGAAAGCAGCGGTGAAGAAAGAAAGCGTGTGTGTGGTGGCCCCGTGCGAATGCTGCTGTGCGCGGTTTCGCTTTCGAACCACCACCACCCCTATCGATTTCTCTCTTGCAGCCGGTGACAGCAAGAGACCGAAATGCTCGTCGGACCGCGCGCGCTTCGATGAATCACGATCGCGGCCGGACGCGCGGTTCGCAGCGGAGCGCAGTTTCGAGCGAGCGGCGCACTCGAATGCACGCGGTGGCGGCTGCCGAGGCCGCGCACGTACCACCACCACCATGAAGAGCAGCTTCGACCCGGGATAAGAGCCGAAGACGACATCGCCGAGACGACCAGCAGCAGCACAACCGCGGGCATGCGGTCGCGCCACGACTACCCACCTAGGGACCAGTACAATAATACATGAACACACACCGGAGCTAAGTACTCTCAGCACATATCAAACCGAACCGCAACAAGTTTGCCGCAAGTATCGCAAGGTTGTAAGCTTGACAAACCAAAAAAATCACGCGCGTATATCTCTTTGATCTTTATTCTTTGGATATCTTTTGAGCCACACTTAGGGCACGCTGTGCTCGCACTTCTCACGGCATCGAAGTGATCGAATCAAAACTACTAGAGAGAAACAAATTAAACGTTAGACAAAAAAACAACAAACACAAAAAAAGAAACAAAATGAAAAAATCTGCCTTCGCTTTTTACATATACACAAAGAGTTTAAAATATGAAATTATACATTATACACAATTTTCTTAAATTATATACACTATATATCTAACATATATATGAATATATAGAAATATATTTCTCTATTATACACGCGTATACTATATAAATATATATTTGATGAACATTTAAATATAAACAACTAAACACGACCATCGACGACGAATCGCTAAATCTCTAATCGCGAACGCGACGACAATGTGTCGAATATGACGACCGGCTGAAGACTGTTCCCCGCCGCCCCCCGTCCCACACACGCGCGCATAGCGTGCGGTGTCCGAGCGCGCGCGACCGTTTTTTCCCGAAGAATGTAAAAAACAACGCGCGTCGCGCGTGTTTTCACGAAAGACACGAATACTCAGCTCGCCGCGTGTTGTTAATTTTGCCGCCACCCGCCACCGTCGGCGGCAGCTAGTGTGCTCGCGCGGCCGGAGACGACGATGCGCGTTGGATGAGCACCGCGGCATCCGCAGGCATGCAAGCGGCGCTACTCATCAGGGAGAAGCAGCGTCTTCGCAAGAAGAGGCGGCGAGCGGACCTGCCCAGCCACGTCGCCACCAGGGAGATCGAGCCCTTCCCGCAGTTCCCTTCGGGGTTCATGGTATGTACACGGGGCCTCACCCTCAAAATAACCACCAAACCACATCGCAAATTCAAATTTAACTGATTTTAACAACGCAAACGTAATGCATGTTTTAAACAGGTGGTTTAATTTGCACTTTAAAAGTGATTCATTAAATATAAACAAAGTTTTAATATAATTACCAAGCAGTTGAATGTTTTCGCGAGGCGTTATTAATTAACAAAAGTTGTAAAAAATTCGTGTGCGAAATAAGTGTATTTGTCTCTCTGCGCATATTAATTACGTAAAAACTTTTTTTTTCATAAAACTACCGGTTATTTATAATTTAAAACCACCAGAAGTTTGAAATTAATTTAAAAATTCCGTGGAAAGTCAATGTAATCGCGTTTTGCGTGTGTGTTTATGTGGAAAACATTACATTTCGTTGAAATTTCGGAGAGTGTCCGATTCAATCCATAAAAAAAGGACGACCTCACGTGACAATTGACATTTCGGGCGCCGCGGGCGGGTCGATCAAACTCGTGTTTGTCGTGACTGCATCGCCGCATGCGAGCGCGACATTTAAATTAAAGCGGCGCATTTAAAGTGGAGCTCGCATGTGTCCCGCCAGTGTCCTAATCTGCGACAATGTCGAGCGCCAAGGCAAAAAAGCAATGTGGATGAACAAAGCGCAACATACGCTCGCCGGCGATTTTTCGCCGGACATCTGTGTCAAAGACACGCGGTGTAGGTGCGGTGCGGCCGAGCGAAGATTAATTGCGCGATACGAGCGTAACTGGTGTGACTAACCCTCATTCTTCAACCCGCCAAACCTACCTGCTGTATTAGGTAATGGCATCACACGACACGGCCCGGCGCCTCCACCACCAGTGTGTCATCACGTAAATTGCGCCGAGCGATTTTTTTTCGTTTTTTCTTGTTTGCATTTTGCAGCGCATGTTGTTGAACCCTCGCCGCTGCCACTTAATTACAATCTGTCAGTTGGCAAGCAGACGCAGAAGCAGGCCACGCAGGGCCTGGTTGTGAAGTAGTTCGAGTTAAACGGATACTTAAACTTCAATTATTATTGATGGCATGTTTGTAATAACTTTTTGATCAGAATTGTCCTGCAACTCCCGGCGTCGAAATCAGGTCATGGCGTGCCACTCGCATGCCGCCACCACCCTCCAACCCCCTCCCCTATAGCAGTAGCAGCGCCAACAAGGTAGGACAACAGTGCGAGCGTGTTTACGAGAGCGCTAATGCGTTTTTAAACGCGTCGCGACGCTCGGCCGATGCAGGCGCCTCCGCCATTCACGAATCGATCCCCGATCTGACTGACCCACCGACCGGCGACTTGTCCCAGCGCGCCGTATATGTAATAAATTGCCTCTTCAAACGCAGAAATTGTTGTGGGACTGTGGACTTATTTCGATTAGAAATTTTTCTTTATTCTCGATGCGTATGATGCACTTCTGGCCTAGAATCTCGCATCGAGTGTTACCTGTTGAGCTCGGCGCTCATTAATCACGAAACTCCACGCAGATATCTCCGGGCAAAGTAGATTTCAGTGTAGTCGTCTTGTTAATTGAGCGATTGCGTGCGTATTTCCAATCGGAGATAATCCCATTCGGGATTTTTCATCGACTGGCAAACAAAGCGCGACCGCGTGGTTGGAAAAAGCCGGGGCAAACAAAACGTTACACTGCGTTTCGATATCAAAGTAAATCTTGTACAGTGTAACAGTGGTGATATTGACAGAAGCGCGCGCGCGCGCTCGCTGCCGGAAAACGTGTACGCTTTGTTGTTTTTGCTCGCGCGCGCGGACTTGTTGAATCGGAATTGCGACATTTCCGAACGACAGCGCGAAATATGATCGATCCGTCTTATCCGGGACGGGCGCGCGCGGGAGGTCAGCCATCTTGTGTCCGAGAGATGTTTACTCAGAAATCTAAGCGATATTTACCTTTCGCGGGAAAATGTATTTCCAACGCGCGATTTCTACCAAAATCCAGAATAACAAACATTATTGTTATTGTTGACTTTGTTCGCTGTGAAATAGGAAATCCCCGCGCCAACTCATCAATGCTTCATTACAACACGCGACAGGCCCGGACTGATTATTAGGTATTTGACGTGCATAATTCGTTCATCGATTTTCAGCGGCGGGCCGCACGTGCATCCGTTCCGCGCGGCGCACAGGCTATTTGCATAGCTTTGTCTCACAAACAGCCGCCGGGGGCGGCTAGATATAATCATTTCCACCGGAACGCTGCGCTTTTGTTCACGGAAGTTCGCGCATTTTACAACTCATCCAGACAATTGTAATCTAATGCCCTAGATAACGTGTTTATGCCGTCTCGGGTGTCGAGAGGTAGCAATTTGTTGCAGCAATAATTTAAAGCAATTTTTCCAATTGGATGGCGCGCAATGATGACACGTGAACACGGCGATATCGATTGGGGAGTTATTTATGCGACCTCTAAGTCGCGGGCCGTCGTTTTTCGCACGCGAGATTGATAAATCGTGTGCAGTTGTTTCTCTGTCTTCATAATTCGATTGAGTGTATTAAGACCGGCGAGGGGGGCTGAAATGCGGTTGTTTGTTCCGCTCGCTCTCACTTCGCACTTGTTGAGATGATTAATTCGTTGTAGGCAGACTTGGCACTTTCCGCAACGGGAAAGTTTCGCTGCGCGTCGAATTGTTTCGTAGATTGACGAATGTGGCGCGGACCTGTTGAGATGATTAATTTGTTTTTGTGTGCCCGCAGTGCTCGCAGGGTCGGGCAGCATGGCAAGAACGGGAACGGGGGAGACGCTGCTCCCTCTCGGACGAAGCGCGACAGCATCGCCTCAAGCAGAACGAGGCGCATCACAGATGGATGAAAAGAAATCGGGTGAGTCTAAAGTTTAAAATTTTTTATAAAATAGAAATTAAATTTTTTTTGTGGTGATTTTTGACTGGTTGGTAGATCCACGACACGACATATGGCGGGAGCAGCGAAGAGGAAGACTTCTTCGACGTGTATCACCAGAGCGCGGCGGCCAATGCACTGCTCTACGTCGGGCTCGGCACGGTCGCCATCGGCGCGGTCATCTTCTTCGTCGGCACCGGCGAGAAGGGCTTCAAAACGCTGGAGCTGCGGCTGATCGGTCCCACGCTGGTCGCGTGCGGCTTACTCTGCTGCCTGGTGCGCGTGCTGCTCTGTGCGTGCCCGTCGACGTGTCTGCGCGGCCGCAAGAAGGCGCGCCTCAAAAACGTGTGCCCGCACGGCGGCGGGGGCGGCGCGCATCCGCACCCGCACCACCATCACGGTGGATCCGCGAGCCGCTGCCCGCTGACGCGCGACCGCTCGGCGGACGCATGCCATCCGAGGACTACGCACGCCTCGACCTCGTTCGAGAAGCATAAAAAGAAAGTGTCCATCGTGACGGGCGGCGCGGGCCACCCAGTGCCGGGCACCAGCGCCGCCGACTTCCAGGACGCGGAGCGCGCGCCAATGCTGGCGCCAGTGAACGCGGACGCGGACACAAAGACGCTCATACCGATCATCACGGTGCCGGACGACGACGACGACGGCGCCGGCCCGCCGCGCGTCGACTCGCTCATCGAGCTGGACCATCTCGACGCGGCCGTCTATGACCTGCAGAGCATCTCCAGCTACGAGTCGGAGACGGTCATCGAGATCGAGTGCCGGCCGAAGGAGTCGAAGCATACGCGCGGCCGCGCGCCTGCTAATCTCGCCGCCTCCACGTCCACGGCCGGCGACGACGCCATCATCGTCGTGGAGCCGCGCCGCGAGCCCGAGGCGCATCACAGCGGCATCGTGCTCAGCCCGCTGCAGCTCGGGCAGTAGTTCTCGATCGCGATATTTATTTAAGCAGCAGCATCTCGACGCCGACCGCAGGTGCACCGCGACGATGGCGAGAGGCGTGCGGAACGCGCACAAGCGACGATTGCGCGCGAGTCGATCGGACATATCCTCACCACCCGACGCAAACAACAAATTCAACAAAAATCAAACGAAACAATCACTTCCAGCGTCGCAATCGTCGCGCATGCGCTGTTTCCACGCCTCGCGCCCGCGACACCTGCACTCTCATCCATAAACGAACAAATCTGTGCGCTAAACGAACGCAGAAACAAAAACAGAAACGAAAAGTAACTGTGGACAGTTTGAGTGGTGCCACCGAAGTCGTCTCTCATTATGCGCATACACCGCTGGCTAGAAGCAAACCAGACACGTAAACGTTTATAACTGTATAATTAAATAATCAAATGAGATACAATAATTAATTATACGCGTACAAAGAAGAAAACTACTCAATGTTATATTTGTTGTTATTGTTAGTGAAGAGATGTGCGCAGACGCTGAAGCGAGAGAGGCGAGCGAGTGTGACAAATGCGAGCAATGCAAGGGAAAGAGCCGTAAATAATTTATATAATGTTACACATTAAATTAAACAGTTGTTAGTACAAAGTATAATTATAAATAAACAATGTCAAAAAAAAAAAACGTAAGACGTAAGAAGCAAATTAGCGAATAATAAAACTACTAAAAGAGAAATCTATGCTTTAAATAAGTAAACAAAAAGAGAAGCGAGAGCAAAAATTGAAGGAATATGAGAACAATCGTCGTGTTCTAATAAATAATAGATAATAATTACTAGGTAAATATGATGAGATGAATTTTTTTCCGGTTTACTCGATTGTGATGGCACATATCAACAATTATGAGTTTGATTTGGCGATGATGAAGACGAAGAAAAAACACACAAACACGAGTAGTCAACCGAATTTTGAATTCGTACAATCAACTATCAAAGATGCGGCTTAAGTGTGCATTCGAGGATTCACACATAAAACACACGCCTACTAAAAATTTGTTCTGTTTAAGTAAGAAAGAAGAAAAAATTGAAGAAAATGAAGAAAAATCACGTTGACTACTTTATACAAATTATTGACCGTCCTTGTGGTTTGTTTCGTTACGTTTTGTAATCGCGAGGCGGCAGGAAGCCGAATCATCTCGTTCAGAAAATGATTGCAGATGTAGATTGTCGGTGGCACAACGAAAACAGTATTTATTTATTTTCTAAGATGCGTTAGTGGTAACCAAAGCAACCAATCTATGAGTATAAACGACCAAAATCAGTTTGGTGTGTGCTAAGGTTGAATACGACGCAGTGTAATGAAAAAGATTGCTGATTACTTCAGTGTATTCTTGTGTGTGCGAACAAGAAGCGTGGCAGCGCCCACCATCAAACTAAAAAAAAAACCAATAAAACTATACACACAAAGAACAAAAAAAAAACCTACAAAAATTTGAGTAAAAGTAAACGTAAATAGAGAACGAAATAAATTAACTATTTGCTATTTATTATAATGTTGACCTAGTGTGCCTAGTTAATTTTTCTAATTATAAAATTATCGTAAGTTTATAATGTACAACTGATTTATATTAAATTGCTTTTTTACTTCGGAGAGTTACATATGACGTATGCGAGTTTTTGCTTGAGCGTTTCTCGTGCTCGTTCTCGATTTTGCATTCACTGAATTAGCCGCTGGCTGAGCGTCTGGGGGGCGGCGGCGGCGGTAAAATACACGATCACAAGTCATTCGCACACCCAACCCCTGGACCTACCCAGTCGGCGGCGACGCGAACAAATGGTTGTAATGTTGATTCAATTATTGCATTCGATCTGCGTACAGAATTTTTTAGATGCCTTAGCAGAATGGAGATAACCGAAACCAGAGTAAACGAACAAACTATAAAAATTTGTGAACAAGAGAAAACTAACACAGAGGCGAATATATGAGAGGATATTTTAAAGAATAAAATAAATGTCTATATTGACGGCAAAAAGTGAAAAAAAAAAATTGAGAATAAACTAAACAGAGTAAAAACTTTATTAAGCTTTCATATACGGAACGTGCAAAAGGTGGAACGCTACACTAAAAGAAACACTAAACCAAAAACGCAAAAAAAAAATAAGAAATAATAAGAGAAATAAGAGAGAGAAATGAAACGATATTCCTATTCGCCGTTGGCGGCATGCACTGGCGCAGCGCGAAAAGGGTGAGAAATAAATTAACAATGCAGTCTTCATGATAATATTAAATTAAGCATATAAAAACAAAAAACGATGGAATTGCAGGCGACGGAAACAGATTATTTGAAAATGTTAGGTTATAAAGAACATATTTCAATATAAAGTGTATGTCAAGGAAAACGCCATTGCGTCATTGGTCGAAATGACCACATTCAATTCTCCTTCATTCATCTCCTTTGATCCTTTGCTTGTAGTTGGAAGTTTTTATCTACAGAATCAAGTTTCTCTTCCCTTTTCATCAATTTCTATCTATTCTAGGGATCTTACTCATTTTTAACACCAAAGGAGTGTTCTGTGTCCTTGTAATTGATCTCAAAGTGATAGTCCTTTGGATTCAAGACGCGCGGCCATTTTTAAAGGAGAGAAGAGTATAATTTAAGTGTTGGTATTGTATGTACCAAAAGAGAAGGCAGAGTATGGTCTATTGTTTATAGGAACTGCTTGGTACGCAGCAGGTGTAAGTTCAATTCCCAAAAGAGGAAAAATTTCGGACCTACGCTTTACTATGGGTCAAATAGAAGCAGGATATTGAGAATGCTTACAAAACAGGTAAGATATCTGCCCCCAGGGAGGAAAGTGCACTTTGCGTTCAATCAATAAACAGGAATTGCATCCTCTGGACCAACAAAAGAATAAAAAGAGCAAAAAATGAACAAAACAGCCTTTTAAGTTCACTGAAAGTGTCCTCATCAACAAAATGAACTGTCAAAGACTTCAAATGGTCAAACTTTAATCATCGAGGAAAACGCACGCAGAAAACATTAAATTTATGCCGTGCCACGATTCATACAAGTTAAACTCAGTAAAATTCCTTTGTTATTAATTAAAATCAACAAAATCAAACGATTGTAAACACAGCAAAACACGTTGCAGATTTAATGCATCTGCGCATGTTTTTCTTTTACAGGTTAACGCAGCTGCAAACTTTTCGCAAGCGTTGCAAACTATGCAAAACAATGCAAAACACTACAAAACCGAGAATACTCATCGTAATAACGAATAATAATACGCACAAAGTAAATTATACTTTGTTAAACATCAAAATATTAATCAAAAGCTCAGTAAAATCAAAAAAAAAACTCCACAGGAAATGGCGCCGAACAGTTATCAAGTAAATTTTCAACAATTTCATAATAAAACAACACAAATAAGCAGAAAAAAGTATAAGAAACAAAAGTTTAGTACTTACAGTTAGTTGTTCATCTGCTGTTGCACGGTTCAGCTGCATTTATGTTAATAAATGAATCACAAGTAATAAACTCATCACAGTAACCCATGACAGCGAAACTATGCGCAAAGTGTGCGGTGCACTGGCCGGAAACACAACAAAATCAAGCGGTTTGTTTACAACCGCGCCATCTTCATGTTTGCGTATCGAAAATTGGAACTATTGCTTCGCAGCGCGCACGACTCGCGCACCTCACATCAAATTTGTTTACGAAAGTTTCGCAAATTGTTTCAACAACAATCAAACAAGGTATGTCATCGACTGTAATTCTCAACTCACATGACAGATAAAATAGAATTCGACGCTTTTAATGCATGCTCAATTAACTTGCTTGCTGTACGCACGTGCGTGTGATTACAAACATTGCAAGTGCAAACAGGTGTAGTGTATAAACCGCATCAAGTTGAATTCGGTGCGAATCCGAAATTCACCGTGCGTTTCTTTCGGCTGATTCGATCAGGTAAGCGTATTTTGCAGTTTCGCACACGCTCGAATTTAGGGCATTGATGAGTCAACAGTATTTTAGCGCGCCAATTCCTCCCTCGGTTGGTGCTGGTCGGCTGCTGTCCGTTTGATTCGCCTTCATTCGATCACCAGCGCTGGTCGGCGACGGATCGGCGGCTCGCGGTCAGCACGTGCGGCTTCGATGAGCCCCCAAACACCTTAAACATCGGGGGATTGAGTACGTTTGCCACACGAAATGTATTTCGATCAAAGCGGTGTAAGTACCAGCGATTGTTTTCCAATCGCGACACAGTTTTAACCTCAACACACTCAATAACATTGAGTACAATCGAAAATTTGCTTGTTTTTTTCTCTAGCTGGCGATGGTCGGGCAGCCCGAGGGTGCCGAGTGCATGACGGGCATTAACAACGAGTATGTCCAGATGGAGTGCATCCTCGCCGACGGCGGTGAGCGATTTGGTGTGTGTGCATTGGCTTTTGACCAGCACGAAGAACTCCTCTGGATGGGCAATCAGGGAGTATGAATGATTTCCTCACAGAAATAACGCGCAGATTAACGTTGAGATTCTCCTAGGGGCATATCACCAGCTATTACACATCACACCTTCAGAAATACACTTCGTTTCAAGTGCATCCAAGTCAAGACATTCGACAGATCCTTGCATTGGATCATGGTGTGCTGATTTTGTCTGGAAGTCTACTCAGATACCAGTTACGGCGGGGTATACCGATATTTTCACATACGTAAGTGTTTTTAGTGTTTTAAAAGTTTGTTTCTAACAATGATTCACAAAACATGACATGTTTTTGTTTACAAATCAATCATGCATGAAAAAAAGCATTTAAAAGTCATGTTTATGCTTCATTTATTTAATGCATGACTTATTCTATCGAATATTTATATTTGTTTGTTGATATAAACACATTTGACAGTTGATTTTACTGCCAATTCTTTTGTCACGCAAAATTAATAGTGGAGTGATTGAAATTTTTAGCTCTGATAATCTAACTGAGATGCAGTGTATGCTGCAAATGTCCCCGACACGTCTGTTACTCGCTGGACATCAAGACAAACTCATCGATTATAATATAGGGGTTGGCCAAGAGACAAAACTGGTATGAAATTTAAAAAAAAATTCATTTTTCGCTGTTTAATTGATTTTTCTTCTTTTTTTTTACTTAGATTGAAGTAGGTGAAGCTGGCTGTGCAATGTTGCGAGCTCATTGTCGTTTCGTGTGCGCTGGCAATGCGCTGGGCCGTATTGACCTACGCGATCCGAACACAATGAACATTGAGCACACGCTCGACACCCACAGCGGCAACCTGAGCGATTTCGACGTGCAGGGCAATCTGCTAGTCACTTGCGGCTTCAGCAACCGCCAGGGACTGCTCAACGTCGACCGATTTCTGCGCGTGTATGATTTACGGATGATGCGAGCGGTGAATCCCATCCAGACTGTGGTGGATCCAATGTATTTGCGTTTCCTGCCGTTGGGATCCTCTCGGCTTGCTGTGGTCTCGGCTGCTGGACAATTACAACTGCTTGATACTGTTGCATTCACTGAGCCCCGTTTGTGTCTCGTGCAGATGGAAAACCCGGGCGCGATGTGTTTGTCGTTTGATATAAGCACATCCAGTCAGTCTTTGGCGTTCGGTGACAGCACTGGATCGATTCATCTCTTTGGATCACAACCGCGGGCTGTGTTCAATACTTACTCACGACTCACCGAGCATGCGGATGTCATCGCACCGATGATAAACATGTCGGTGAATGAATACGAGGCGCCATTTTCGTCGATTCCTATGCCAATCAGAGATGATGCGCCTTTGGCTTCTGATTGGCCACAGAATTTAATGGAGAATTGTTATAGGTACGTAGAAATTCATTCTAAACCCCAAAATTAATATTAAATGTGATACTTTAGACGCAGTCCGGCAATAGATCCAGAAATTCTTCGCACGATGAAAATGCAGGGTCCGATTGGCTACGCACCCAACCCAAAGGAGACGCGCCGCAATCAAGTGAGAAATAGACTTCTACATACTTTATCTTCAGTATTTTTCTATTAGGGAGCATCTTCCAACCAATCTCCAGGAGAATCTCTTTTCTTTTTTTTGATATCACATTCAGTATTATATGAATTTACTTTTGTTTTGTTGTTATTCGTCGAGAATAAATATTTGTTAGGCAATACTTGGTTGCGCTCACCGCGCCCTCCGCCTCTCACACTAACTTTCTGTTAGGTAACGTACAACCTCGAGAACAGCAATGGCGGCGCCATACCCAAGCAGAAGAAGAGCTACGCCGAGCGTATTCATACCAAGATGGCGGCCGCTGATGAGACTGGCGTGTTCGTCGCCATTCCCAAGCGGTATCGGCGCGTCGAGTTGAAGTACAATAAACTGGGCGTCGAGGACTTCCAGTTCGACATGTACAACAAAACTGAGTTCGCTGGTCTTGAAGCCATCCTGCCAAACGCATACTGTAACGCTATGATACAGGTACGGTGCTTAAAATAAGTAAAAATGTTAAATTTCAAGTTTTTGTGATATTTTGCAGGTTTTGTATTATATTGAGCCGCTGCGTGCCACGCTCCTCTCACATATCTGCCAGAAAGAGTTCTGCTTATCGTGCGAGCTCGGTTTTCTCTTCCACATGATCGCCAATCAAACGCTGACGCCTTGCCAGCCGAGTAATTTCCTGCGCGCTTTTCGTACAGTGCCAGAAGCATCCGCGCTTGGATTAATCCTAAGCGATATGCACGCCGATGCGAAACAACGCGTGGATCTCGGTATGCTTATCCAATGCTGGAACAGATTTATCCTGCATCAGATGGACATGGAACTCCTGGAAACCCTGCGGAAGCTAAAAGATGACGGTAAGAATCTGCGTAAACCGTTTGTTTACAAAGAAATCGACTTTCCGACAATACTAAGCGGTGGGCATGCAAAACGCGCTGCAGCGGCTGCTGCAGCCGCTGCCGCCGCAGCTGCTGCAGGACATCCAGATGCAGGTCCGTATCCCCTGAAGATCGTAACGAAGATGTCACTGAAATTCATCAGTTATTCGCCATGAAACAATGGTTGATCAATACTTGTCTAAAGTGTAAGTTTGAGGTGCGTAAAGAAGCCGTGCTTATGCCGTGCAATCTCAACTATCCCACAAGTGAACCCGACCGCGATTACTGGTCATTCTGTCAGATCCTCAAGCGTAGTCTCAACTACGATCAAGTCACACCCGCCTGGTGTGACCGATGCAATAAATTCTCGCCGACGTCGCAATGTAGGCGATTGTCGTCACTGCCGAAGGTGTTGTCAATCAACACCAGCCTGCACAACCCGCAGAATAAGTCATTCTGGCAGAGTCAGATGGATAAGAAAGTGTCAAAAGCCACGCCGCATGGCGATTCATCGCGGTCGACCACGCCGACGTTGGTCACCTCAGCGAAACCATGTCGGTATGGTGATAATTGCTCACGGCCCGGCTGCCGATTCCGGCATAACAGTGACACTGCCCCGCCACCGAACGGTCCGCATACAAATCCATACTGTAGCAATAATTGGCTGCCGCATCGCATACGCATGGCGATCAAGGATGATTTAATCGTGCAAAAGGTCGCTGGTGAGGATACAGGCGGTGGTACTCCAACCACAGCCGGGAATAAAAACGGTTTTGTTGAGTATCAGCTGACGGCGATTGTGTGCTACATCACGGAACCTGCGGCGATTGAGAAGCGTAGTCTTGTTGTGCTCATCAAGGTGCCCGATAGCTATCACCCGGAGGGGCCGCGTAAGGAGGAAAGCCCGTGGTACATCTTTAATGATTTTAGTATCACGCCAGTCCCGCCACAGGAAGCAACTTGGTTTAGTTTCGATTGGAAAACACCCTGTGTGTTGTACTACTCCACTGATGATGTCTACTGTGGGCGGACACAAGTCAGACACAGTCTGAACAAAGTAAAAGTTGAAATTTTTGAAGTGAAAAATTGTCTAATTTGGGTTTTACAGGATATTTTCACACAAGTTAGTTCGTTCACACGCGGCACAAGCGCGGCCATTACGTTTACTCCGTTAGAAGAACATGAATATCCGAAGAAAGGTGATTTGGTTGGTATGGACGCTGAGTTTGTTACTTTGAACCAAGAAGAAGCAGAGTTACGCAGCGATGGTAAAATGTCCACGATTAAACCGTCGCATTTATCAGTCGCGCGTATAACTTGCATCAGAGGGTAAAAAATTAAATTTTTTTGGTTGATTGTATAAATTTTATGTTTTTTTTAATGAAATTTTAGTCAAGGACCAAATGAAGGTACCCCGTTCATCGATGATTACATCTCTACACAGGAGCAAGTCGTCGATTACCTCACCAAGTTCTCCGGTATCAAGCCAGGTGACCTCGACGCTAACTTCAGCTCGAAGCATCTGACCACACTCAAGTCTACGTACATCAAACTGCGCTACCTGCAGGACAGCGGCGTGATCTTCGTCGGGCACGGCCTGAAGAACGATTTCCGCGTGATTAATCTAGTGGTGCCGCAGGAGCAAGTCGTCGACACTGTCAACTTATTTCATCTACCTCACCATCGCATGGTTTCACTGCGTTTCCTCGCCTGGCATTTCCTGGGATTGAAAATCCAATCCGAGACTCATGATTCCACCGAAGATGAGCGCGCGGCGCTACAGTTGTATCGCTGTTACCTACGGCTGGAGAGTGAAGGTAGAGTCGGCAGCGCCCTCTCCGAGTTGTATGAGCTTGGTAAATCACTCAACTGGAAGGTGCCGGAAGAGTAAAACTCGCCAACGTTAGAGGTATCCTCGCGTTTGATGGACGCCTCTTTATTTCTCGTGTTTTTTTTAATATTATTGTTTCACTTACAAATTGTCCGCATTGTTTTAATTCGCGTAGATTTGTGCGAGCGCCGCGCGAGTCTAAATTCGTCTGTACTTAAGCGTGCGGTGCGCCAGCTGCAAATTGTAATACGTACACAAATTTTCTGTTTTACTACAATTTGTGATAAAGAGATTTTTTAGAAATGGACACTAGTGGTTTATTAGTTCGTAAGTTGGTTGCGTGAATGCGTCGTGCGTGTGCGGAGATGTTATGTGCAGAGTTGTGAAGACAACTTGTATCGATACATATTTTTTTAACGTCTAAATAAACGAAACTTTTTAATACTGCATCACGTACATCTCCATTGAAATAAATTTGAAGTGAAACTTTGGGTACTAATGAGTAGTAATGCCGCTAGATGTCGCTACGTGTACGAATCTAGCGAATGAAAACACATGGTTGTAGAAATGAATCAGTTCTGAGTACAACTCGATGACTTGTCCGGTGAATTTATCTAACAATTTAACATGACCAGTCGACGAAGACTCAAGCAGTCACTAGATGATAACAAGCACTACTCATTTTCGGTGAGTACTGCCATCATTTAGTAGGCTGTGTCGAAACAAACGCCGAGAGATAAACAATTCGCGATCATTGCATTCGTGAAGTGGAGCTGTGAAACATGGAAGAGAAATTCGCGCAGATCGCGCAGAAGTTCGCCTCCCCTGCGCCCTTTGTCACCCTCAACGATGTGGACCTCGTGTTCGTGCGTAATTGGCTTTGGAGCTGGACGAACTGGATTACAACGTGCATCTGATCGGCACAGAGAGCGTGAGTAAAAATACATTTGACGTTTGCAAAAATAAACCAGAATTTTACTTACAGCGTGCAAAGCTTTTGGTTAATCAGCTATGTAGCATCATCCCAATTGACGATGGAGGCCTCATCGAGGGCACTGCCGTGATGATAATACGACTAGTGCGTAAACAGAGTCTTAGACTGGAAGGGCGCACTTTGATGCTGGCAATCGAGTGGTGTTTGAGTGCTCTTAACTATGGGACCACTGATGACACTTGGATGGTACCATATGCAAGAGTTCTACAGGCAATTGACGCTGTGGTGCGTGGTAATCCACACGTAGACAATCAACGCTCAGCGATTTTCGCATTAATCCAGCGTTTTCCGCATATTTTGGTTTATTGCGACTGCGTTGACGAATTACATCGTCATACACTAGAAGTACCTTTAGTACGTGCAATGCAAGCTATCCTAGACATCAAATGCGATAAATCCGACGATATTCCACAACCTCTACTGGATTGTCTGGTTCCTTTCTTTGTAACACGTTTAGCAGGGCATAGCACCGCGTCTGGACCACCATTACCTGAAGGATTCGAACCTCTAGCACCGCTGGATTACATCGAGGATGATTACTCGCATGTAACACTCCTGCGGTATTCACTGGCTGGTGTACGGCGTTTGTTAGAAACTCGCACATCGCCATTACCACCAAATGCGCTCACGCGTATGTTACTAGGCGTTTGTCGCACGTATATGACCTATGAATTAAATGGTGTGCCATTCTTACCACCCGGGAATTACACCCGATTGCATTCTCACCAGCTGAGCCAGAAGCGCGTGTACCACCCGCGCCTGTGGCTGCAAATCGCATGCCGCGGCAGAAGACGTCGGCATGTTTCGCGTTTACCGCAAGCGGATATAACTCCGCGCGATCGTCGCTTTGATCCAGAGTTGGCCCAACGCGACGCTAACATGTTATGCATGACTGCTACATTCGGACATAGTCCTCCCTACGGTCCATCTAGCACCTCGTACAATCCGTACATTCATCCACCTGAAACTGATGCCAGGCCTGAACCTTTGTATGATTTTGATTCTCTACGGTCTAAAACTGTATTGTATCAGAGTTATGTTCGCCTGGAAGCGCTGCATCTGCTACAAGTCATCTTAAATGTAAGTTTTGTACAAATATTTAATTTAGTTTGATTTAATTAAAATTTATTTTAATAGAATATAGATAAACAAGTGCTGTGTGAGCACTTCATCTCCTTCATGCAGACAAAATCCGTCAGCACAACCACACTGACCGTCCCACCTTCAGGAAACAATCTACTCACTTGCATGTTGAAGGATCCATCGACAAGTTGTCGCCTTGCCGCGCATTTATGTCTACAGACAATGCTCACAGAGGGTAAAGCTATGCTGCTCTTCGCTGATCATCGCCCTGTGCCTGGACAAGTTTCTTTCATCCCGCGGTGCTACACCATGGCGAATATTGTCACTCAACTACATCATTGTTTATGCCTGGGTATGAATGAACCTTCTTATACTATCCTAACACAATTACTCAAGACAACCGCGCTGGTTGTACGCGCCACGTATTACGAATGGCTCGGATCTGGTCTCTGCGCTAAAGTTGTCCGTAATGTCAAACAACTAGTAGATCACAACGATATCAGCGTACAAGTTGGAGCTCTGACTGTAATTGGTTGCCTACTTTCGCACAACACCATCCAGGAGATTGAAGACGCATTCGTGGATTCCAACGAAGGCGGTGATGGAGCCTGCGCAATGCATGATGAACGCGGGATGAATGTCATGGAAGGCGGAGCGGAAGCATACGCTGTGTTTGAGCAGACAAGAGATCATCATCCGGCGGTAGGTGTGCGTCCATGGTTAATAGATCAATGCTTCTATAATCTACGTGGTGAGAACAATGTCCCCGCGCCGGTGAAGATTGAATCTTTACAGATAATCGGTGCCATGTGCGAGCGGTACTTTACTAGTCTGATCATGCCATTTATCCAGTCTGTAAGTAGAGCATTACTAGCTGCGTTTGTTGACCAGGACAATTTGGATGTGTTGCATCACGCTATCAAAGCAATGCAACAGTTTGGAGATGCTATGAATACTCATTACCAGCTACGCGGGTGTCTGGATCAGAGCTTAACCATTTGGCAGAAGTTGTTGGAAGGTCCAGTTGCTGATTTCACGTCCAGTGAACATCTGTTACTCCGTGCTGGTGCTGCTGATTGTATTGGTGCTGTTGGTGACCATACCTTTGAGTTACTACCGACGAATTTACAATTGGTGTGCCTTACTGTTCTGCTTTCCCTTGCGGCTGATCCTGATACAACTGTGCGTTCAGCAGCGGTGCGAGCAATTGGTATCTTGCTCCTGTACAACACGGTACGTACCTTCAATGGATACATGCTCGATGCTTCGGATGTCATTGTACGTGCTATGAAGGACACCAGTGTTTTGGTACGTGTGCGTGCATCTTGGGGTTTGGGAAATCTATCGGATGCTATGCTTCAACAGAACATGCAGGAGCGTAATTTAGACGAAGACGGTTTTTCCGCACCTGTACTGCTTGATCCTGTAATCAACGTCGCGATTTCCGGCAGTCAGGATCAAGATAAAGTCCGGTGTAATGCAGTCCGGGCACTTGGTAACCTCCTGCAGTTGTTATACGATGCCAATGTGGATGATCAGCAGCGGAATCAGTTGTATGAGGGTGTAGATGCACTGTTGAAGTGCGCACGCTCCGCTGGGTTGATGAAAGCGCGCTGGAATGCCTGCTATGCGCTGGGCAACGTGCTGAAGATTCCAGCGGTGTACCAAACCAATCCTGCGCTAGGCGTGCGTCTCTCCATGCGTATATTTTTCGTCCTGGGATGTATACTCACTGATTGTACTAATATCAAGGTGCGGATCAATGCCGCCATGGCGGTGACTTCATGTACTACCCGGGTTGGCTTCGGTGATAACTTTTTACCTCTCTGGCGGTCACTGGTCAACGGATTGGTAACTGTCGAGAACATTTCCGATGTGAATGAGTATAAACATCGCGACAAACTTGCGATTCAGACGTGTGTTACCCTCGGGCATATGACACGATTGGTAGTAGTGGATGATTTGCAGTTACTGGCTGATGTGGTGACCGATGGCGCCGATGATCTGATTTCCAGGCAAGTCCAGCGTGTTTACGATCGTTTACCGCCGGAGAATCAAACAGCGTTAATCGAAGCTGATGCTCGTTTGACTGCATTAGCTGGGTACCAGCTTACTGAACAAGCACTGAGTGCTCTGCGTGTTTTGCAGCCGATTTTTGCCCGTGGACCGGAGATTTGAATTGTTTTGACTAATTTGAGTTCTGTATCATGTTTATAGTTAAATATTAATAAAGTTTACAAAAGTACGTGTCAACAGGAGGCTGTGCAAATACAAAACAAACAAATTTGAGAAACAGCGGTGTGTTTTGATGTCATCCATCAATAATTAAGCTTCACATCTATTCACGCGGATAATTTTCATTTTGCGCCGGCTAAATTGCCTTGTATTTGGGGAAAGATGGCTAGTTCTGGATACGTTAGCTATCTGTTGTGGGTTTTGGACATCTTCCCGACATGGTTCCGCTTTATGCTAGCTATAATGGTAATCTTTGCTCTGGCGGTCAAGAGCTACTTCGGCAGGCAACAAACGCAAGATGACGTCGAAGGCAGATTAACTATGAAACATTACATGCATCGAATGCCAAATTTCGCTGAGTAATTGATCCAGAAGGAGAAAAATATCATCGAGCGTTTAAGAAAACTGTAAAACATTTCCCAAATAAAATTTGCAATGTAATTAGTTTCTATTCGCGGATTTTAAGCACTCATTGGTTTATTTTCTGTAAGATGGCGCTTGGATGCACTTATTTGCATTTAATGATTAGAGGTAAACTCGTTGAAACATGTTTCGTGTGAATCAGTGTTTTGAATGATGATAACACCGTCCGGGTGAACTGAAGCATCTGCGCGTAGTATACTTAAGTGTAACTCTATGATTTGTCCCCAGATGGCGCTAGAATGTAGTTATTTACATTAAATTCAACTTGCGCACTGCACGCTGCTGTTAAATACCTGCGAGCAACCTACAAAAAGTAGTGGGGGTCTCCATATTCCTAAGAGATACCTAATTAGATAAAATGAGGCATTTTTCTCAATAATTTACAACAAATCGTGCCTGCCGTGAAACTGACCGTCCCCTAGCAACCCAGCACTGCGACTGTTTTAAACATTCAGTCATACAAAAAAATTATACGTTAAAACGCGGCGCTCCGCATCTCGTTAAATTTCGCATTAATACTAGCTTATCAAAATTTCCGTTTACCTCCTCCGTCCAACCCGACCGCGAAGATGTATCCCGGCAACCAGATCCCAATGGGCAACCCATCGCAGAACGCCTGGTCCTTTCCCTGCCAGGCCCCCCCGACCCAAATGCCCGCCATGATGCCGACTTTCCCCGAGAGTCAAATCATGCCGATGCAACCGAGCTTACCGCCGATGATGCGTCCGCAACAGACCGTCAATCAATTCCGCCCCATGGGCGGCATGACCATGTCCCCGATGGGGCCCATGTCGGCAATGGGGCCGATGAGCTCAATGGGTCCAATGGGGCCCATGCCGATACCCATGCCAGATCCTAGCACCATGATGATGCAACAAATGCAACCGCATTACGGCATGCCCCAAATGACCCAAGCGCCACCGCCATCCTTCGTGTTCTATCCAGGCCCGCAGGGCTCCGGTCAGATGATGGGACAAGGCCAGGACCGTCCTTGGACCAACTAAATTTTAACCAAAATGACATGTCGAGAGTTTGTCCAAATTTTAATAATAAACCTAACTTTCTTGATTGTTCGCCCTTCATTCTCATTCATTACTTTATTATTTCACTATCACTATGCTACAAGCGAGAAAAAAAAACATGTCGACACAAAGCAACAGTTGTCAAACGAACAAAATTACCTCGTGCGAAAATCCGTTTCAAACAAATCTTGGTAAAACATGTATAATTACAGTGGCTGTGGTCCACCATTTGGATATTATCCACAACAACCGAGTGTGACGCAGCCGCCAACCGCCGCCCAGCCCTACCCGCCCATGATGGTGACCTTCCCGGAGCCCTTCCAGAGTTTGCAGAATCAGATCCCCAGCCCTGTTCACAATCAGCAATACTTCACCATGCAGCATCCGTCGATGATGTCTTGCCCACCATCAAGCACACCTGCACTGGGACCACCATGTTATCAGCAGTCATCGATGCCATCACAATCATACATGAGCCAACAACCAAACACACCTCCCTATATGCTTCAACCTCCCATTTCTAGACGATGGTGATAGTCATAACCTTAAATCTGCTGATTGCAATTGTTCTTATATTTGAATACATACCAAATTTCCTCTCGCGGCGCGCATTTTCACTTGAATAAGATATTTGTGTGGTTGACGGCGTGACAGGATCAATGCTCATTCTATGTTAACGTGTTAACCTGTGGTGCCTGCCGAGTGTGAAACAGGCGGCGAGCAATTTCAATGCAAATCCGCATGCAAAACGCGCGAGTGCATTGAATCCAGCCATGATTATTTTTGTATCAACTGCATGCATGCGACACGGTGAGTGTTTATGACAAGTTGACCAAATCGGAAGAGTATCTCGACTTTCCAGCGACAAAATGGCGGCGTGCGCGCAGCGGGTGCGTGAATTAATTATGAAAATATGTAAATATCTGAGCGGATGTGGATGCAAATCAACTTCCAGTGCGTTTTATGCAAATCCGCCATTTTGTTTTGTTCGTGGAGTGAAATCTGATTGACTTTCTTTGTTGTTGTTGTGTAGAGAGGTAGAGGCAATAATCACGTGAGCTATCAATCGCACGAAGCGAAATTACAGATGCTATTGTTATTATTATTGCTGTGACAACAGTGCAGCTGCGGCCATTTTGTCCGTCGTTTATTACCATGCGATGCGGTTATTGCTAATTGTTATGTCATTCGCGCACGTGCCTTATCGTAAATTCGCGCGATAACGGCGCATGGAAGGAAGCAGGCGCTGCGCACTCGGATTGCACGCGCGATAAATTTCCTGATTCAAGATGGTGATAACACACATGTCGAACTTTATGTTCGCAACCGGCTTGGTTCCGGCAAACAATCAGAAACTTAATAATTTTAACTTTGAAACATTTTTCATCACTATACTTACTTACATGTTTCTAGTTCTAGTGCGCATGCGCGTACAAATCTAGAATGAAGATAGAGCACTAATATTTTCTTACCTAAAACGTAATTTTTCCGGATTTCAAATCTGGCTGCATTTCCGCGTCGTCGCTGGAACGAAATAAACGCGCAGCGCGATTGTTTCATTGATAAAATTACACACGCCATTCATGGACGTCGTCGATGGCGGCGGTTGGCCGCGATCCGGCGCAGAGCACATTCGGTGTTTTTTTGCGCTGCGCCCGCCGTTAAGCGACGCTTAAATGGTAACATCGCTTAAGCGCTCCGAATGATAAAAGCCGCGCGCAATTGCCGGGCGACATCACAATGGTGGAGGAGCGTAGGCATAATTATAACAATTCGTTGCTTTGTTGGGAGTGAGACGCGCGCGCGCGCACCACGGAGCGAGCGCCGCGCCGAGATTAAGTGATAAGCGCGCGGACTTTTATTCGTTTTGACTCTATTTAGCGAAACGTGCGCCGGCGAGCGGCGCGAACTTCTTCGAGCCGGATGAAAGCGGTGTACCAGCCGTGTGGTACCATGGTGAGGCGAATGACATTTGATTAATTAAGAAACCGAGTGATACTGGCAAGAAATTTCCGTTCGTGTTTTCCGTGTTTTTGACGGGCAATTGATGGGTGCCGTGGGTACGGAAGAAGGTTTGATGGTATTCCCTTTCAAATCATAGAGAAAAATATCGTTTTTTGCCATTTTTGGTAACAATTTTACTGAAATTAAGTGAGTATAACCTCAAAATTAAGCCTTTTCTGATAATCCGTTTGTTTTCCGGGTTAGAAGTCAAATTGATGGATGTCTAGGACCCACAAAGGGATTTGATGGTATTCCCTTTCATATCTTAGAGAAAAATCATTTTTGCCATTTTGGTAAATATCTTACTTAAATTAAGTGAGTATAACCTCAAACTGAAGCTTTCTCTAAAGCTCGGTTTGTTCTTCCGGGTTTGAAGTCAAATTGATGGAAACCAAAGTTCCAGAAGAGGATTTAGTGGTATTCCCTTTCATATTTTACTCCACAAAAAAAAATCATTTTTGTCCTCCTTGGTACGTATCCTACTCAAATTAAGTGAGTATAACCTCAAACTGAAGCTCCTTTTAACCCCAATGGTCTAAACATAACAATTCCCTTTTATTTTTCCGGGTTTGACCTCAAATTGGGTGCCAAAGTTTCAAAAGACGTTTTGATGGTATTCCCTTTAATATTGTACAAAAAATGAATTTTTGCCCTTCTTAGTAAGTTTCCCATTCAAATAAAGCGCATATAACCTAAAACGGAAGTCGCTAAGTACCCTAATGGCCTAAACACAATAATTCCCGTTTTGTGGCCGCCTGAATGCTCCTTTTGCGTCTCCAATGATGCGTTGTATTAATAGAGAGATAAAAAGTAAGACCGATCGCGTTTGGTAGCATTTACGTGCGCGCGCGCGCGCAGCAATCGAATAAAAGCTAAACAGCACGCTATTAAATAAAATAGTAAGCATTTCAATTTCGATTGCTAACTGTACGCCGCGCACTGGGTTAGCGTGCGGAGTGCGCACGAAGCGGTCGGAATCGTCCTGGTAGTGGTGTTATGCTTGTATGATTCCACTGTGTAATTACATACCCAGTCCGCTTTATAATGCTCCAACACAGCAGGACCGGTCTTCGCGCGCGTAAAACCGCCAAACGCGTGATAAAACGATTAATTATGCTTCGGGTGCTCCGCCCTTTTGACTTAAGTCATAGGCGTGTAGGACACACGCGGTGCGCGTAGTGTAATGCTACTGGTTGCCGCATGGCGCGCGGTTTAAACTCGCGCATGCGCAGTGTGGAGTCAGAGAGTAATCCGGTCCTGCGCGCGCGATTATTTCGTTATGCGGCGTGTTCGCGGCGCGCTTCGTATAGGTGTGGTCTTTCACTCGATGCCCTCATTTATTTTTTTCGCTTCTTCGCGCTACCTCGTACGCCGCGCGTATCCTTACTCATAACTATCGCTTCGACTTTTACGTCGGGCAGGCGCGCGCGCGCGCTCTTTGTCTCAGCCGGCGACGTTCGAAAAGGAGCTGCACGACGCTGCGTTTTGCCCGCCGAATAATAAATCGTTTTTCGCTCCTTTGTTTCAAATCGCTGCGGTTGGCCGACTGAAATTTCTACTCGTCCTGTTTACCAGAAACCAAGAAGAAGAAAAAAAAATCAACACACCGAAGAGTTAATTAAGTAATTGTTGCATTTTTCTGCGCGCAGTTCTGCATGATTGGTAGCCGATTACGCGCGCAACAATGTTTATGATTAGTTGTCTAATGGGCGGGCGGCGGTCGGGTGGAGTACGGTAACGGGACCTCAGCTGGTCCTCAACCGCAAGGCCCCGCCGTGCGGAGGATTCGTGCGAGCGGCCACGCCGTCGCCGCGGGCCACGGCCGCGCTCGCGACTTTCCTTCGTTGCCCCGATTGCGGCAATCGGCGTGCTGATCGTGGAAGCGGCGTGCGCGAAACCGAAGGCCGTCCGCCCGCTCTTCGCCGAGCCCCACAATGCGCGCCCAATTTCGCTTTCAATATTTTTATTTACATTTCACTTATTATTGCCGGCCGAACCGTTAGAGCACGCGATCTCGCCTGTTTACATAACACATCGATCAAAATACGACAAAATATTCTATTATTTCGGAGGGTTTCAATAACATTTCTTCTCTCATCATTATATATTTACTTGTTACGCAGAAGTATCAATTAGACGCTTGATTAATATTTAATCAATGCGTTGTAGATGCTTAACTTTACGTATTAACTGCCTAAAACATTAATTAAACCGTGAAGCGTTTGCTTCAGCTCTTGCGCGTGGCGTGAGCGCCTTCTTAATCACACCTTAATGCTAATAATTAATGAAGAAGCTTGTGTATTTAAACGTCTGCGGCGTGCCATTAGGAGGAAACTCAGCTCGCAGGTGCTGATTTAGTAAAGTCGTTGAAATGCATTTTCATCTGTTGAGTATCCTGGGTGTAATAACATGTATTCATCTTGGGCAGACGCAGAATTTTGATCTAATAGGAAAATTCTCGAAGAAAATGTTTCCCGGGAAGTGTCTAAGTGGTTTATTATGTTGGAAAACTGGTAATTTAGTAAAAAATCGAAAAAAACTTTAAAAATACGAATATTTTTAGAAAAAATCATCAAATTGTCTGCGAAGTTACACTTTGAAGGTGTGTACTACAGCATTTTAGGAGAAACCATCTCTGAGTTGCAGAATAATTTGATTTTGGTTGATATTTCGTGTGATAATCGTCTAAAAAGGGTAAATTTTAACTAAAAACATGTAAAATTAAAATTAAGGTGTTTTTTGGTGGTAGGACAAGCAAAAATACATTCGGAATGCCCTCTTTTTGGGTACCAGCTCTTGTGAGGAGGTACCAGATTGGTCTTTCAATGCCCCCTTGGTGAATGTTTATGTTTTTGGTAAAAATAATACTAGGGTGGTAAAATGTACCAAACGGGAGTTGAAATCTCCTTGGAAATCACAGATTAATGCATTTTGGGATGATTCAGAGCAAAATTTTAGAAATGTACCAAATGGTGAGGTTTCTATGCTTAATGAAGAGTCTCAACCTATTGAAGTGGTCTTTGTTGCTTCCTCAGAAACTGCGTTGAATATAAAAGTAATTTTTATAAATTTTTAAGAATTTTTTACTTCAAGTAATTTTTTATTCTAGGACTTTCGCAGAAACCTAGATACAGAAGCCACTGCTCGTTTCAACTACCAGTTATTCTCCGAAGTCTTCAATTTTCTTAATCTTACCCCAGCTGAATCTTTTGCACAGAATGTAAACTTTCTACAGAAAATTTCTTCAACGTCCAAGGAGCTTATCGCGCATCCTTTACGAGTAGACAGAGAAAATTTTACTATCTACGACTTTATCACTTCTAGAACTCCCAATAGACGAGCGTTTTTCTTCGTGCACCATCCCTGAGTGCAGTATCAAATGTCTTCACCCTTCCTCTGGAACTCAACGTGTGGTATGCTTCCTATGCATTATTGGCGATTATTCTGGTGACCATTTTCTGTATCGTCAAAGTGGAGTGGCGCTTCCCGGACATGGTATCCAACAAATATCGTATCATGTATCCGAGAATGGTAGATGTGATTCACATGCATATTTCTGCAATCGCCCAGCAGGGTAGTGAGGCAGAGCCAATAAGCGGCGGCGGTCGAATCGCCACTTTTCTGGTGTTTCTATTTATTTTGTTCCTATACACAGCATATTTGGCGAATATTGTTGCATTGCTAGGTGGTACCACAAAACGAATTCATGGTGTGACCGATCTCAAAGACTTCAATGTGAAATTAGGCGTAGACAAAGCAGATTTTTCCAGGGATATCTTCAAGGTAAGACTTAGAATTGTCTAAAATAATTTCTAAGAGGTGATTAATATCAGGAGCAAGACTCAATGGATCACCAAGAACTCTTCCGAGAAAAACTCGCCAAAGACGAATACTATATGTCATTGGACGAAGGCATCAATCGCATTCGAAGTGAATTCTTCGCGTTCCACGGGAACAGCGATAAGATCTACAAGATGATCGACAAGCTGTACGCGGACAACGAAAAGTGCGGGTTTGTGGAGATACCGTACCTTACTGAGCCTCACCTGCTGATTGCAATTCGGAAAGATTCAACGGTCAAGGAAATTATTAAAATAGGGTATGTACCGTCCCTCCATATCATACCTTCAATTATTCTGTGTTTATATTTATTTTTATACAGATTGGCGTTGTTTTTCGAACGTGGTATGCACCACAGAGTGAAAAGTATTATTTTCGCTAAACAACCTCAATGTTACGCTGGGGGTACCAATTTTGTAACTGTCTCCTTACTAGATTGTTACTTTGCTTTCGTCATCTACAGTGGTGGTACTGCAATGTCCATTCTAATCTTCCTAGTGGAGATTTTGGTGTCCCGCAATCGAGTTTCGCGTAAAGTTGATCAAATTGAAGGTGAACTGCAGATGCAGAAATCTGTAATTGATCCTTAGATATCCACACACACACACATAGAGAAAATGGCGCACTTAGTCGAATTGAATGGAAATAAAACAATTTTCCACGTGTTATCAATGTTTTAGTAGCGGCGAGGAAAAGTAAACGGACCGAGTGTGGCATTCGCATGCGAATAAAGAGCAGCCCGAAGATTGCGGAAGCGATTTTCTCGCGCGCTCGGCCGGCGCGGCGCACTCTTTCCTCACGGTACCATTTGAACTCGTTTGGATGCAGAAATTCCATCTCGTTGCATGCATGTAACCAGGGCGTGGTTCGCTCATCGACTTTATGACTTCTTATTCAGCGCGCCTCGCTGGCGCAACATCATCGCATCCAGCGCGGCCAGATGGTGCTCTCCTCTTCTCCATCGCTCGGCGCGCTAAAAAAGCAATCAATCTTCGCGCGATTAGTTTTCTACGATGGACTCGTTAACGAAATTCGTGCGGGGCATCTTCACAATACAATTGGCGCATCTGCACATACATGGTATGCCTTGGTGTGCGGGTGCGTTAACGCAGCGTAAGCGATTTAGTTATTAGTTATTACGGAATCGAAAATTATCCACGGCGCTGTGTGTATGCGTGGCGCGAGCGAAAAGTCGAACGGGCAGAACGCCCACACCGGCCCGACCCGGCCGGAGTGCAATACTCCGCAACGTAACAACATGCTCAGCGCTATGAATTATACGACTTAATTGGTTTCCGTTTAATTGGGAGCCTCACGCTTTGTGTTGATTCGGATAGTTTTTCGACGCATGTTTCGCGGTACATTATGCACGCTCCTTTTTAAGCAGCTATTACTGCCAGAGCTTATTAAGATCTACGTACGTAGGTATACCCACAAAATAGAATAGAAGCTGCTGGAGGAGACAGATTGCTTGGTGGTAGACACCGAAAGTACTTCGGAGTCATTTGTTTGCGTTTAGAGGCGGGTATCGCGCTGGCATCGCGTCGTTTTCGGATTTTTATTGCGCACGAACGCATCTCAATTGCTCATCGTGGCCGTTTGTTTCTGCGTGCGCGACGATTATGCAAATGCGCACGCCGCGATAAGACCACTTAGGCAGATCGGAAAATATTAGATTACTGCAACGCCTGACGTCCGATGATGACCCGGCGATGCCCCGATTTTTTACCCAGGCGATTATGTGACATGTCCGCGCGCGCAACCGAAACTGCTCGCCAGATACGTTACGGTAACCCGAACTTAGATGCTCAGATTAAGGATGACTTAGAAGTTGAGATGGGACCACCTACGAAATAATCGCACCAGGTGGGACAGGTACTAAGGATTCGCACAAATTATTATTAGACCGCACAGAGGGCAAAATTCAAGGGTTTCAATTGATTTTTGATTCAAAAAAATTTTTTTTTTTCTAAAGTGAGTGTTAAGTGTCCTTAACGAGACGCACGAAGCACGCTGGAGCAACATCGGACGATCTAGGCGTTCGTGCTGCGCACGAAAATTGAATGAATGAAACAGTAATAAATAATAATGGTCGGGCGCGCGCACGGCGAAGGCTGCATGCGCAACGCGAGCACAAACGCCACCACATAAAGGTTACTTACTTTGAGTTTACTTTTGCGTCCAAGAAAGTCCACCGAGCGGTGGGTGGCAGGCACCACACCCTTGTGCTTGTCTACGAATTGCTCGGCTTCTTCACAAATCTTAAAACCAGCAGACATCTAAGGTCGCTCATTATCTGCGCGTGAATTTTTGAATTTCGACCGAAGATCGAATTTCCTTCAAAATTTCGATCCACTGTCTTATACCTCTGGTGCGCGTGACGCAACGCCGAGCGAATATCTTCGGCACGGAAGTTTTCAGGGTGCGGCTCTAGCTGCGCGCGCGCGCCATCGGTAATCTACGATATATTATGCTGGAATATAATATTGTGTATGGATGAATAAATCTAGACCAGTAGGTTTCGATTTCGTAATCGCGAATCGGCGTGCAGCGCGCGCGCGCGCGCTCGGCCCGACAACAATCTAACAATTTAACGATTCCGAGAGCGAACAGCGCCGCTTTTCGCCATCCGCGGGCACGAGTCGGGGGCAGCAGCACACAGAGACCGCTCGCGAGAGAGGAAAGCCGGGAGGCATCGCCGACAATAAACGGCAATAATGCACGATAATGAGCGGCGCGCGCCGCGCTAATGATGAGCACGCTGCATTGACCTATTTTTTCCGCTGGTTTTCATCAAAAATCGAAAATAATTGATTCCGATTGCGTGCACGCTTTCTTTGGACATCGCCATGTATTTTTCGACTCGTCAATTGTCTATTTACATAACAATTTTTCAATTTCTTCATAATTATAGTCGTTGGAATAATAAATTTCGGCTTGTGCCATCACAGCTAAAATCAGCGTTTGTGTTTCGATTTCGATTTGCGTTTTGTTGTTGTTGTGATTTCATAAGAGTAACGAAAAGTGGATTGATTATACACTCTTTGGTTTGGCGTGGTCCGAAATGGGAGAAGCACAATTCGCATCGCAAGAACTCCTTGCCTGTGCCACTCCGCTGGCGACTCGGAATATGAGTTCGGCTGTGTGTGCGTGCGCAAGATTTGAAAAGTGTATCACCTTGATACGCGCGCCGATCTATCGCGTATCGCGTTGCAATAATAATAATCGCGAGCGTGTGTCGGTGCGCAAACACGTTCACCTACTGAATCGCTCACACAAAAAGTCCTTCTTGAATCGCCCCGCGCGCCGCGTCTCGACTTCGCTCTGCATGAATGTATGGGTGTTGCGTGTGCGTGTGGACGTGAATGTTGATCGATCCAGTGAAGAATATCCTTGGATCTTTTCCTATTTCTCTATATTTAAAACAAAATACGAGACACGCCCGATTCGATTATTTCTAAGATGACGCTACGTTTTTTTGTTTTGTGTGTTTGGGATTTTTTCATCGTTTGGGTGTGATATATTGATTTTCTAATTAAGTCGCGCGGCGATGGTGTGTGAGGTTGACTTAATTGTGTGAAACGGCATATTAAATGTGGAATCGATCCCGGCGCGAAACTCGTAAAAATTTTATTCGCGCGCCGAGCGGCTGCTCGAAAAAGGCAAGCCGACCATTCGATTTCATTACGCGCGCTTAATTTATTCGCTTCCTATGCGATGTGAAAAAATTCTCCCAAGCGCGCTCGCTGCGGCGGCGACGAGCGTGTGAGAATTAATTGTGATTTGTTTACTTGCGCCGCGCGCGCGGCAGGCGCGTAAATGTTAAGGTCAATTACGAGCCGATAGAAAATTCAATCGGTTTATAAGGCGACCACGCCAAAGCCGCCGGAGCGCCAACGGACGGATCGCGTTACGCCGACGCCGACACGTCGACGAGCGAAATTGGATAAATTTCGTGCGAGCAGGAAGACCCTGCACGTCTATGGAAGGTCTACGACTCATGGGGTACCATGAGATGGACATAGCATGAAAAAAATCATAGAAATCTTTGTTTTATTGAAGATTTTGTTTTGAAAAGATTTTTTTGCATAAATTTTGTTGTTTTTGTTTGTTTTTAAGCGATTGGGAAGACTCTGCTTGTCTAAAGATGGTCTACGATTTGCGGGGTACCATAAGATAGGCATACCATCAAAGAAAATCATAGAAAACTTTGTTTTACTAAATATTTGGTGTTTAAAAGATTTTTTTGGTAAATTTCTATCTTTTTGTTTGTTTCCAAGCGATTAGGAAGACCCTGCTTGTCTAAAGAAGGTCTACGACTTGAGGAGTACCATGAGATAGACGTAGCATTAAAGAAAATCATAGAAAACTTTGTTTTGCTAAAAATTTCCTTTGAAGAAGATTTTTTGCATAAATTTTGATCTTTTTGTTTGATTCCGAGGAACTAGGAAGGCCCATCTTGTCTGAAGAAGGTCTATGACTCGCGGGGTACCATGTGATAGACATACCATTAAAGAAAATCATAGAAAACTTTGTTTTACTATAAATTTCGTTTAAAGAAGATTTTTTCGCATAAATTTTGATCTTTTTGTTTGTTTCCGAGCATGTAGGAAGACCCTGCTTGTCTACTGAAGGTCTACCACTCGAGGGGTACCATGTGATAGACATACCATCAAATAACAACACATAAAACATTGTTTTATAGATTTTATAGAAGATTTCTTCGTTTTTTATTGGTTTTTCAATATTTTTCACTCAAAATATTCAATTTTACAAATAATTTCAAGTTTAGAAGACACACCTTCTTCTATTGTGCCTACCATCAAGGGTGTATACCTGTTTACCTGCATTTCACCCTCAAACCAATCACAAAATGCCTTAAAACATCCCTAACCCCTAAAAGCAAATCTACCTGCATACCTCTCCTGGTACCCCAAAAAATGCATATTTTACTTACCTTCAACAAAAACGCTAAAATCAAAAAAAAAAAAAAATCACAAGAAAGAAAATTCATGTAAATTTTTATTTATAAAAATTTCGTGTTTACACAAATTGCATTAACTTACAAGCTAATAGTAGGTAGTAGTTTAAAGACAAGACAAAACTCAAAAATGTGTAACACTTTTGACAGAGACATAATTGTTGTAAATCCATCCGCACGCCAAGCAACCGGTGTCATTACTCATGCCATGTACAAAAAATGCGTTGAAAGTGTGTGGCATTTTAATAATTAACCTGTGTGTTGTGTTTTTTTTATACAAAATAGAAATAGAAACAATATACACTTACGAAACGAAATCCAAAATACACAAAAAAAAAACACAAATGTTACAAAAATTTCCGATATGATATGACTACAAGACGTTCCGTTCGAGAATATGCTCGCGCTGTTTAAATTAAATAAAGCTTAAGTACGTACACATATTAATTAATTGGTAACCATCTAATTGACTATGTCTCCTGTGTCCTGTGCGCGCGGAACGCTGCGTCATCGAACGCACACGCCGTTCAAATTGTCATTTTAACGAGCTCTAAGAACAACGCATTCTGTTTTACAGAAAGAAAAAATATAAAACACAAACAATTACAGTATTATACATCTACATAGGTAACTATGATCGTAGGTGACTTAATTAATAAAATTAATTAAAGTGAATCGTGCATCGTTGAGTTTACAAACTATACAAATTTTTTTACATATTTAAGAATAAAATTACATTTATTTATTTTTATAAAAATAAAACGCATTCACACACACATTAGGAACAAATTCGTAGAGTTCCTCCCGGCTCACGACAGCCGGGCTAGCTGGAGTTAATTAATTGATTAATTAACATCTATCATTAAACCTTAAGAGTTTCGCAAGAAAAGCGTTTGCAGCTTCATCGCAGGCAGGAAGATTGTACGACGTCGGAAATAAAAAGGAACACATATTGTTAAATATATCGAGCGTTACTTGTTACATGTTTATCGTAGGTTTTAACTTTAAGGCGCCTATATATTAATTTAGTTTACGTGCGTCTTCGTTGCGTGATTACGTAGGATTGTACTTTCGTTGTGTGTGGAATTTTGGATCAAAAATTCGTTGTATTCGCACAGGGGTGATTTTTTTTTTCTCGGGGAAAATTTCCATATCACTTTTTTTTTTTACTTCCTAGACTTACTGGTAACTGTTTTATATAAAAATGTATAATAAGTGAGAGTAAACTAGTTAAACGTGTAAAATTAGTTGTACTTGTTTGTTTTGTACGGTTTTTGTTTCGTTTGTGGCACATGCGTTTGTAGTAGGAAGTCTCGCTGAATTTCATCATGTATGCACCGAGAAGAAACACTGCATTTCGTGGATGATGTGAAAATTGAGGAAATGAGGAGCGAAAAAATTAGGTGATTTGCGCGCTTTTAATTATTGCGATGAAAAGAAAGTTGGCAACACGGAAAAGTCAAGAAAACGCAGGAAAATTCATACGCCGAGCGTGGAAAGTGAAAAGTGATGCATTAGAAATTAATTAATGTTGCTGATGAGTTTATTAGCGCGCTGATGAGTCTTTGATGATTCGTTAATTCGTGCGTGATTTATTTGTGCAATAATTCGCACAGTGTGTAACACAACGCACAATAAAATTAACAAATCCAGCCGAGTGTGAATGATTTCGCGATGAAATTTATTGTTTGTTGAATCAAGTGGAAAGCGAGTGGAAAATGCGGCGCGGTGATTCTAACGGTTTCCAGCCTCCGGTGGCGGTTAAAAACTCGTCTAAACGTCTACGTGTTTATCTTGATGTGGACAACAAAGCCGCACATCGGTGGGTGTCGGTTAGGCAAATCAAATAGAATTAAGAAACCGAAAAGAATCAAACGCGCAAAAAGTGTTGTGATGCGCTCAGCATAGCTCAGCGCACACAAAGAGCGACCGGCACACAAAAGAAAAAGTTGATACACATTACATGTTACGACCAGAAGTGCCCGCAGAAGAAGACCAAGAAGAAGAAGATGAAGATGACTGCGACGAAGTTACCGTTAGAAGGCGATTGCGCGCGAGGTTAGGCTTAGCCTACTTGCAGGAAGACGCCGCACGTACCGCGAGCGGTTCCTGCTCTTGTTCTGCTCGACCAGCCGGCAATTACTATACGTATTCATCAGCATCAATTTCAGCGCGGCGCGCTTTTTTCCACAACAGCGCGCTTCTTCGGTTCATTGGATTTCGAGCGCAGAATATCATCGAAAAATTTCATCCGCACCGAAAATTGTGTAACATGCAGCGAAAGAAAGCAGAAACAGTAGCAGTCGACACGCAGTACGAAATGTTTATCACTTAATTAATTAACGAAAACGAGCGTCGAGCGGCGCAAAGTGAATTAATTAGGTTTTACGATGACATTAGAAATCGCGCGCGTAAAAACGTCGCCACTTGCGCTTCGCGCGCACGCCTGGAAATTGGAGCAATTTGCATTTAATGCCGACGTCGCTGTAAATGATTGTGAGTCAAAAATTCGAGCCGCACAATTATTAGAGATCCGCCGGAGGGCGCCCGGCGTCCGCTCCAGTTCTTCGCCGCGGAATTTCTATTTCGTTCTTATCAGCCGTGAAGAAGACTTGAAGGAAATTAATTGAAAGGCATGAAATAAAAGATCAGCAGAACAAAATCCGGTGCAGAAGAAATTGAAAAAAAAAAAGAAATTCGTCGGCCGAAAAAAAAAATGGCTGACGTAACGAAATAGAAATCGATCCGTCCACCAAACGATGGATCAATCAGATCGAGCGATTACGCCGTGATGACTTCTAATGAAACGATTAAGTTATGATTAAGTCGTTATTAATGACTGCTCTCGATTTGCTTTCGTTTTCGTTCACATCGCGCGCTTTTTTTACGTGCTGTGATCAATAGAAGAACAAAGTGCACAAAGACCCTTTGGAAATCTTAAAGATTTTTAAGTATACAGCGGTGAAAAGAAGAAGAAAACAGTTCAAGAGTAAATAACCGCGCACCGGAAATTAAAACAAAACTTCCCAACGTGTTAAAGTGTGTTGTTAACAAGTACAGACCCGAAAATGACCGGTATTAAGAAGATGAAGCGATGAAAGTCAGGCAGACGAAAGTGTTTTTGGCGCGATCGGTGATTAGGCGCGACTTCCTGTCGCGGAGATCGCATTACGCGTTGATTTTAGGCAATTTCCTCCCGTTGGATACAAGAACCCGACGGGTGGCACTCGATTCACAACGAAATCGATTTCCGGTGGATGCTGTGTGTATTATTCAAGTATTTTTTTATTTATTTCGACAATTTAGTTTCGTTTTCGTTTTCGCGATCGCGATGAGGTAATCCACGTGTATTGTCTTGCGGCGTGCGGTTATTAGCGCTATTATGCCGTTATTAACGAGCACCGCGAAACACCGCGCGATGAATGAGCCGCTGAGAATTGGAGCGCCCGCGCCGCGACCTTGCATTCAATTTTCGACATTGTTGTGCGCGGCGCGCGTCTTCGGCGGGCTTCTTGCGCATTGCAATTTGCATCAGCGCGCGCGCCGAGAACAATACGGCGGGCATCAATTAAGTCCGCCCGAGCCGGTCGAAAACGAGAGCGAAGTGATTCAATGTTAACGCACAGCGTAACAACACACAACTCACAACTCGCGCATTCGAATGGTAATAATATATTAGAGATCAATTTGTCCTCGGCGCTGGCGACACTCATGAATCTTTTCGAATCAATTTTCGATCGCGGCGCGCGCGCGCGACCATTTAATGCCTCGTTAAAGAGCGGCGGCGCGTTGGCGTCAAATGTGACATGTTTATATCGCTAACGAGCGGCCCGAGCGAATTAACCGCGCGCGCGGCGCGCACATAAATCATAAGTTTCTCAATCTCAACATCTTCCACCCAAGAGACGCGGCGAGCACAGCGCGCGCGGATAAATTTTAGGCGGCGAAAACGCGGCTGAAAAGCGCACACTGCCGGCGATCGAATGCGATAATCAATTAATTGTTGTTTTTACTCGCCGTTTAGCGCTTTAAATGTCAGCGGCGAGTTATACGGCAATTAATTAGCCGTAACTGTCCGGGGAATCGAAGAAATCGCAGAAATCACGCCGGCAATTAAAGCGACTCGTTAAAAGTGGAAAACGTTACGTTTTCATACGTAAGCGGTCGGGAAAAAATGCCGAAGATGCAACAGAAACACATGAAACAAGCAAGAAAGAAGTGTAATTAATTAGTGCGTCGTCTGGGAAGAATCCGCAGTGTTTTCCTCGCGTGTAGACACAAATAATTAACGAATAGTGAAGGAAACCGAACAAAAATCACCCCTGATGTTGTAAAAAATCATTTTTTTTAAAGAATTTTTGTTACCTCGCTAGACCTACACACGATCACGACGCCTTCCTCCGCCGCGTCGTCATCGTCATCGTGATCGGCACATTGTTATTATCCTGATTCTCGTCGTCTTTCGCATCCATCCGGTCAAGTTTATCTTCTTTATCCACGCTGTCACATCGACTGGACGCCGCGCTTGATGAGCGCGTCGATGATCTCGAACTGCAATAATCCCGCTCGAGTTTCACCTCCACATCCTTCGCATCCGCATCCATCTTCTCCGGTATATCATCCACTTTTTCCGCCTTGATTTGGTTGTTGTTCATGGTGGACACATCGTTGTTGTTATTCTGCGCGGCGGCTCCAAGTCCAGCGAGTTGATTAATCGGTAACAATCCGAGTTTTTCAAAACGTTCGAGTTTTTCCAACCGCTCGAAACTCGGCGCGCCCAGCGCCAGTCTCCCTTCTGTTACCTTACCCATGAAGTTACGGATCTCCTCGAAGTAGGACTCTTCGTTGAGCGCGCGTCCTTGGAACGAGCGCCGCTGGAGCGCGCGTTCATCGAGGATAGTAGGACCGTCGGCTTCGTGTTTCTTCAAATGCCTGTCTAGATTAGTCTGTTGACCAAAACAACGCTCGCATAATGGGCATTTGAATGGTTTTTCTTTGTTGTGGATGTTGCGTACATGCCGCTGCAGGTTGGAGGAGATCGAAAATGAGCGCTCGCAGTAGCGGCATTTGTACGGTTGTTCACCAGTGTGCGTCCGGAGGTGGCGCGTGAGATTCGCGGAACGTGGGAATACCTTACCGCAGTATTTACAGGCGTAGCGATCCTTTACCTTACCACCAACACTACCCCCGGTACCCCCACCGCCTCCGGGTGGTAGATTCGTAGTGGCTGTGGGTGTAGGTGGATCAAATTTACTCACAGGTGTCAGGGTAGGCGCCCGGAGCAGGTCAAACGACGGAGACGTCGGGGACAGCATTGATGTGGGCAGGAATGGCGGATAACGCGGATACTGTATGGGTACTTTACTCTGCGCGCGATACATCGCCTCCAGCATCATCGGATGCATGGGTTGCGGTGGGAAAAGCACTGGGAAGTTACCAACACCAAGTGATCCTTGCCCAAGAGCTGTAGGCGGCAGGGGCGGCAGTGTCCCGCCCATTTTATCCGTCTCCGATGCAATCACGTTCGAATTCTCGTCTTTACCAAGGCCACGCGCGGCGGCGGCAGCGCGCAGTATGGATTTCTTGTGATCAACGCGCAGGTCCAGTGGCTGTTCATATTCCGCCTCTTCCTGGGCGGCGGGTCGGCTGGCAGGCGACATGTGTGGCCCGCGTGGGACGGGCGACGCTGCGCTCTTACGCGATGACAGATCAAAGGGCGCGTCGTCATCCGGAGGCGGCACGCGTACTGAGAGGGGATAAACCGCCGCTTGCTTGGGGCTGCTGTGACCGCTCGTCGCTACCAGCATCTTGCGCGGCGACGAGTCCTTCTCTCTCATGGCGGCGGCGGCGGCGCTGCGATGGCTGGAAGCGGCGGGGTACGGCGTGTGCGATGACGACGAGGGCGGTTTCGGGGGCAGGTAGCGGAGCCACGACGGTAGCGATTGGTCCACAATGTTCATTAAGGATTCTGGGATCTGCAAACAGAAAGAGAACACGTTTTTTTATTTGAACATGGCAGGAGAAGGAAACCGTGAATGTTTCACTGGTAAATGTCAGAAAAGTGCGGTTAGAAACGTCGATGTGACGTGGTTGATAGCTCTGCGCCTGATGGCTATACAGCCAGCAGTGACGAACGCGCCGAACGCTTGATAAGAATAACTAATGTTCGTACAAATGCTACAATTGATGAAACGTAGATATTCGCCGCGCGAGAGGCGAGAGGCTGCGCAAACGTTTCACTTTTTATCAACGCGCCTCCATCGCGTACAACAACTACAGCCATATGTTTCGTTCGTGGCTTGTAATTTAAATTTCGCTGTTAAATAGCCCGAATTCGTGCTACATTCCATCAAAACATCGATTGTTTTGAATAAAATTATATGAAAACTCAAGGATAATCAATATTTATTACAATTGTCTATAAATATATCTTTTAAATAAGCTTACCAGCATGAATTAATTAGTAGTGAATATTTAAAACAATAAATGGTGTGATTTGACATTAAAATGTCAAATTTCAAAATTTTGTTTGTTTTGCGCAGGTCAGTTTAAAATAGGTTGGTATTACTCATGCGCCTGTTAGTGTGGCACGACTGCAGGGAGAAAAAACCGGGAAGGCGTCGGTTTGTGCAGTCGTTGCAGAACGTTATAGCAAACAAGTGTAAACCGAAAACCTGTTGTAAAAGTGTGCAAAACACAAAGTGTAACATTTAAAACACTAATCAGACTTTATAAACGTAAAACTAAGTAAAACAGTTGCTGATTGCAGTGGATCGCAGAAGATCAGCCACAGAATTGTCAAAATTTCGTTTTTGTTTGAATCACGCTCAACGTCCTTGAAAAAGTAAGTTTTGAGTATATTCCATAATATTCTGTGATATATTCCATGTCTACAGCCTATTTTTAACTTATTTCATTGTTTTTCTTTAATTGTTGTACGATTTTACAGATTTTAATTAATTCCATTGTGATTTTTCAAATTTCAGAGGTCATTGAACCACCTCCAGATTAGGCGGCAAAAACGAACTAAGGTTATCGCCTGCACTGCATTTTCTTTATTCGCGATGTGCACAACAGTTACACCACGCTGCCAATCGTGATTGTTGAACGAGAAACAGGTGAGTGTAAATACATTATTATAGAGTGCTTGCTCAAATTGAGAACTGAATTGAAGTCTCCCCTGCACTTTCAGCTAGACGACGACTGCCGGTGCATTTTTGTGCGCTGTCGGCGGCGGTGACCGTTGCAGGGCATTTGTTAACACGTTTCCCTGGTCGTGTTATCGGTACGCATCGTGGCGTGCCGCACGTAGCATGTCGTACCGTCGCGCGCGGCGCACGCCCGCAGGGCTTCCTCCTTCCTTCGGCCCTCTCGGCCGCGCGCACCGCAAAGCAGCAAGGAAAAAAAAGGTAAGATTACCGTACGAGAACTGGAGCTAGCTGGCGAGGCTGGAGCGCCGCGTCCGTTACGTCCGCATGTCCGGACATGCGAACAGATAAGACCCGCGAGCGCGCGGAACGCTCGCTTTTCTCGCAGGCTAAGAAAGTCGCAAGTCGCCAACCCGCGCGCGCGTTGTTATTCCTCGAGTGCGCACGTTACGTAAAAGCGCTTTGTCCTGTTACCATTCTCAAACAAACAAATAACCGGGGATGAATTATAAATTATAAAGTTTTACTTTGAAGTTTAACTTAAAACTCTTACAAATTTAACTATTCGTAAATTTATTCACACAGCGCGTGGGCGAGACGGATTTTTTCCCAAAGCGTCTGAATTTTTGATGACGTGTGTACGCGCCACACGAATTTTAAAGATCACTTTGTCTGCGAGGTGAACGCGCGCGCCGAAACCGTCGAAAAGTACGTTTTATCGCCGGAATTGACATTTTATCAGGAGCTGCGTTGGAGTGCGACGTCGTTTGATCTCTGACCTCTCGGAAATCGATGCCAGATGCTACGCTGGATAAATTTTCGAAGCCGAATCCTACGTCTAATACTAATGATTCACACTGTTGATTAACGAGCGCTCCTGTTGCACACATTAATCTCGATGCAATCGCACAATCTGTCAACTTGTAAAAACAACTTGTTACGGTGATCATTCCGGTAGGTAACTAGCCCTTTCACATGATAATCTTAATTAAATTATCTCAGCGTCATTATGCTCATTAGTTTTTTTTGTATTCGACTTGGAACCGATTTCCACCTTGCCACACGTGTGAGGATGGCGTTTTCTCAGGTGTTTGCTTTCATTTTTGTCGGATTCTTTTCGCGCCCGGCGTTGATCTAGCCGAGTTATGATGACTGCGCGCTGCGACCAGTGATTATTTGTCGATTATCGCCCTAATTGAATTAAGTATAGTCCTAGTTACGCTGCCGACTCATTCGGTGCGTTCGCGGAGCGGACAAGTGAACTCAATTAGCGTCGACGCGGACGAAATCCGTCGAGGAGCGGAATGCCATTAAAATTTAATGCTCTTTCGCTACGAAAAAAGCAACATCCGAAAAAAGTTGCACGCACGCTGAAAAAGATACGCGCGCTTGAGCAGATATTGAATATTTCGATCATTAATCACCATTGAGCATTCAAATCGATAGCGCTTTTATGTCTGCGTATGTTTTAAGACGATTTTTATTGAAATTCGTTTGTTTTTGTGAGAAAAAAACTAAAATGAAAGTTTTAGTTTTACACAAAAAAGTACGGATTTCTTTAAATCTCTTCGCTTCTTCGCACATTTTCCGATTTCTTCGCAATTGTGGTTTGAGTGTGTTTTCACCCAGCCGGCCGCAGAATCGTATTTCGCGTGCTATTGATTTATGCCCGCTCCCACTTCATTTCATTCACTAAAATTGCGATCCGGTCGAGTAGAACCGCGCATTTTTCGCATCGCGCGCGCGCACCAAGTAGTGTTTACAGGTGCAGAAACCGTCCGCAAGACGATTGGGATCAAAGGTTGGCCGGCGCGCAGCCGCCGCGCAGATTTCTCATTTTCCGCATTTTTCCGCGCCGCGCCGCGATCGCCTTATGCGCCCGCTCGCCCAGATATTAAAGATCAACACGTCCGACACGTCGTGCGCACACCGGGCGACTAATACCTCCGCAAACGCTGGAAGAATCACCGCAAACAATGCGTGATTTATCAAAACGCTCAGTGGATGAGTATCGCTGCGAATGTGGAGTAGATATTTATTATCCGCACGGCTGGCTTGATTACGCCTCACTTAACATAACTGATGCTCGTTTTCTGGCCGCTGTGCTCAACCCGAAGGAGCAGGAGCCGGCGCGGAGAAGAATTTCAATTTCTTGCAATAAAATCGATGCACGGATGAGCCGCGCGGCTGGAAATTACAACTGTAACTCGTCCCGTTCGTCTTCATGTTCTACTTGTTGCTTTTTCTCGGGTGTTCAGTAATCATTTCGGGCGTGTCGCTTGGGAAAAATCGATTCGCGTCGATCAAATCCACCGGCGTGATGTTTTATGACTTAAATTGCTACTTAGTGCATAAGCGTGAAAATGTTTAGGTTTTATTCGCGCGGATTTAAAATTCAATGAACGCGCTGCACAGGATGAATATAGAGTCGTAAGTTGTGGCCGACAGCGCCGCGAGTTTTCCACGTTTCGATGTTTCGCGGGCGCGCGCGCGCGGATTGTCCACGAGCGGCGATAAACAAAATCGGCGGGCAGCTTTCTTTCTTTCGGCGCGCACTGCGCGAGATCTAGGCTTGGCCCCGGCGCGCCAGTAATATGGAGCAATATATCAGCCAGGCAGCGCTAGCGAAACGCTCGCAAATCAAGCGCTAATGGTCAGTTTGCGAACGTCGCGCTTCCTTTCTTCGTCGCTCCGCGAAAACTGCACCAATTTCCGAGCGCGCCAAGTGTTCGCGTTGTCCGAGCGCAGCCGGCGCAACGCATTAAAACAAGAAGAAGACGACGACAAAGACGAATGTAACTAAGTTATAAGCGCAAAGTAAATAAGCGCATATCCATGCGCGCGCGGCGCGGAGAAAGTGCTCGATTTATCGACGCAAGCGATACGTTTATTTGTTGGCTCGCGACTTTTTTCAGCCAAGTGTATCAGTATCAGTCTTCTTTTGATTAATTAAACCACAATTTGAATATAGGTACTACACTGCGTAGAAAAACTAAAATTACGTGAAAAGTTGAAATTTGTATCGAAAACAGAAAGTTCGCTTGTCAATCGATGAATAATCGATTTTAATTGATGAGTTATTAGCTGGTTATTAGCGAACGCGGCAGCAAATGATACAAAGTGCGTAGATTTCTATTGTCGATAGCATTTTCGAGCGATTTTATGCATCGCCGAGTCCGCTCCAAATTTTCTTCATCGGCGAGGCCCACATTCAACCGGATTTCGAACTTTCCGAACGGCGCGCATCGAGAGATTGATTTATCCAAAAACTAAACGCTTCCGTCTACAGCTGCTTTAATTAGCCGCGGTGAGATTAGGCAGCGCGCAGAAGAAAAACCGATCTACTTTCATTGTCCGGCCGTACAGCTCGGATTTCTTCTTCTTCTTCTTCAGCGTCTTCGCGGCGTGCTTCTGCCCGTCTGATCTAGATTTGTGACTTTGTCGTCGTCGCCGTCGATTCCGCGTTCGGCTGCCTGGACAACTATCACTTTTACCAATTGAATGGCCGTCCAATGGCCGCGGCGGCGCGGCGGCGAGGAGCGGCAGCCGTAACCAAAGTTACGCGCGCGTGTAGAAAACGCGAGCGGATCGCGGACGTAGCGGTGGTTTTCTCAGCCGCGTCGTCATTCCGGCGACGCATCGATGCGTGCTCGCGCTCGCCCGATGCTCGAATTGAATATTATGTATATGGAGACACATTCAGATCGCCGGCCGCGATACCGAATCGATTTGATTCGTTGATTAAAAACGAATTAAGTGTTTGCTTTCTTTACTTTAAATTTAATTTTCTAATTTGACCGAAAAAAATTATTAAAGAAAACAAGTTGTGTAGATGAGAAAAAATAAACGCGTTTGTAATTTAGCTAACAATATCGAATTCCTCGTGAGTTGCAAGCACAAAAACGCAGCGATTAAAATTTCGTTGCCCTTGTGGTAAAGCACCATCGCTAGCATAAAGTGTTCTTGCGTTGGGTTTTTGCGCGCAGATGCGACGACAAATTGCAAAAATCTCAATCGCCGCCGATTCGGAATGGCACGCAGCAGCCTCGTCCACCGCCAGCATTGTCTCGAACGTGCAGGCATTTCGCGCCCCGACGAATTAATACCCACCGGCCAAATGCGGCTGAAACGCGAAAAACCCGGCGCATCTCCATATAGCAGCGCACAATAAAAATATCCGTTTAGAGAATTAATTAAGCGGCGATTAAAAATGCAAATAAACGCGAGCGGCGGCGCAAAAACCACTCGTCTCTTCTTCTCGGTAACAATAAACGCTCGCGGACGGCGATAACGACGCTGCGCACGACGCGATGATGAACATTCCCGAATTTTAATTAATCTCTTCTCGGAGACGGGCACACGTCGCCGCGGCCGGTAACGTTCGTTAAAAGAAATAATCGTTGTGCGCTCGCGCAAACGAAAGCTGCATATAAATTCGGCGCTAATGCGCTGGTGCATGCGCCCCTTTGATTCGCCAGCGCGGCCCGCGGAATTCGCTGCCGATCGTCGTCTCTGTGTGTGCACAATTACTTTAATTGACTAATTAAGCGCGCGCTGATGAGGAGCTGCGTCCGATTTCGTGCAAATCGATTTGCATACAATGGACGCGTCGGAAATCAACAATTTTCATATTTTTCCTTCTCGCGCTCGCGCCCGGCGCATCCACCAAATTCGTAAAAATTAATTTCACGCTTTCGATTGAAACGCGCGTCTCGTGTGTGGTGTTTCGACAATTACGCGCCCAAATCCGTCTTGAAGGCGCTGCTGCACTCGTCGAAATGCCAGGCGCGCTGCCCGCGCGTCAAAGTTCAGCCAACACTCGGCGATGCGTAGACGTAATAACACATTATATGCAAATGCGCTCATCTCCGCGCGATCTTCAATTTTAATAATCGCCTAATCTCAATATGTAATGCGCGCGCGGCTCGCCGTCCGATTTGGGCATCGCCGGCATTTCCATAATTTATTTATTATTCGGCCGCGCGCGCCGTCTCTCAATGAACTCCGTCCATCATTCATAGCCATGCATTTATTCATCGGGCGCGCGCGCGCGCACGTCCAATCATCATCCATCTAATCCCGTATTCATTGAATTTCTTTGAATCGCGAGATGCGCGCGAGATCTGAGCGAGTGGCGTGGTGAAAATCGATCGGGCGACGCGATCCAGCGTCGTCACGCGCATTGTTTTCGTTTATGATAATCCACGCGGACGGATGCGAGGTGAGATGTAAATTTCGATTGTGCGCGCGCGTTATGCAATCGGAAACCACGGATTTGGTTAGGATTATTTCACCCTCGGCAGAAAAATTGAATTATTTCTACTTTCAGCTTTAAATTGACAGTTTTTTCATGGTTTTGAGACTTGAAAAGTGATATTTTAGACAATAAAGTACTTTAGTCATGGGTTTTAGTCACGGGGTGACTTTAATCGTAGTTTTACAATACAAAATTATAAATACATAAATTTAAACATGAAAATAGTATTGAAATAGAAAAAATAGTGTAAGCATCACGTGGCTAAAAGTTATTAAACACTCGTTTGATTAAGCGCTCGCTACACTCGTTCTTGACCAATCTTATGACAAAAACTGCCATTTAATCACTTTTTCTACGGTTTCTAGACACGAAAAGTGGCAATTTAATCACAAACGGCCAAAGACGTGTCTAAAGTACTTTAGTCACGGGTTTTACACACGGGGTGCCTTTAATTGCAAGTTTCACAATACAAAAACGTGAAAACGTGAATTTCAAAAACTAAAACGTGAAAATTAAGTGAAAATAAATAAAACGTGGTTAAAGTGTCACTTAGCGCACTTGATAATTAAAATATGATTAAATACGGCCCTGTAGATATGAAAACTCAACTTACTCTTCAAAATCAATTCATTTGTGTAATTGTTTCACGCTGTAAAGTTCACTTGACGATTTTTTCGGCCACAAATCGATGTCATTTAAATAGAATTTATTTAAGTAAAAGTGAAAGACACTTGTGAAGCACGAAAAAAAAAACACAACGATCGGAGAAGAATTTAAAGGATCGTTGTTGAATCGCATAAATTTCCATAGCGAACAATGCGCGCGCCGGCCGCGTGTGTGTGGAATATTATGAATTTAATTATAGCCCTAATGGAATAATAATCAAAGCTCGAACGCTTTAATCGAATTAAATGTGAATCTGCGCCGGAGAACAATCGGCGAACAATAAGTCATTCTAATGTATGCTTCGCGCAATCGCGGACGAATTTAATTATACGTCGTCGTCGTCGCTCATCGATGAATTCGCGATTTGTCACTGCTGGGAACGCAAAACGCCACACGCGAGCGTTTTACGCTGCGCATGCCGATGCCGACCGCGCGCCGTAGTTGGTAGAACTGTAACATCCGTTAATGGCCGAGGATGTGCACCGCAGAGATCGGTGAGATTATCCATCCGACGAGCGGCGAGTTTCTCAATTTGTGCATGTTATCACGGCCGGCTTTGGGGCCGGGCTTCATTAGTCGAGCTGCGAATCGGTCGGGATGGCTGTTCCCATAGTAAAATGCGCCGTGTGATGCCGATTGATAATTTCATCGGGACAAATCGAGCGCAATCGCTGCCATCGATCGGCAACTCGCGATGTATTCATAATTCCGGACATTTTCCTCTCATTTTTCGTTCGAAATTCGCGTGTTTGCAGACAATTTGAATAAAAATTTATACGTAAACGTGAAATAAACTGATTTTAATTGGTCGTCATGTTTACACCTGGATTTGCATGATGGCATCATCGCTGTTTATGCAAATTAACGACGACGACGCCGCCGCAGTTACATCTGTTTTTCGTCACTGTAGCAGCCGAGCGACACTGACGCGCGAAGAAAATGCAATAATGTGAGAGTTTTTCATCATTTCGCCGGGTATGAAAGACGTCATTAACCTTGCTCTATATTTATGTATTCATATTGAAGCTGATGCACGGCGACAAAACGCGCAACAAGTGCAACTCGCGGATTGCGCGTGCGAAAAACGCCGCAGTGAAAACGAAACAAAACGGCTCGCATTGTTCACTCGCGCGCAGATTACAATTAGAGATGAGGACGCGATTGCACCGCTTGAAAATGACTCAATCTCACCGAGTAATGAAGAAAAAATCTCTTTTTTTTTATTTCGCGAGTGGCGAGGAATTAATTGTTAGGGTTTGAAATGTAGAAACGTATCGCAGGAAAATTGAAATGATTTTTTCGCGGTGTTAGAGGTGCCTCTCGCTGAGGTCAGAGGTCGGCACGTGACCGATCTAATATAATAGCGGCTCGCGCGCCGGCCGTGCTCGAAAGCGTTTTCTTCGGGCGCGCTTCTTTCGGCACGCGAGCGATGCACGCCGAGGCGCGGGCGATCGCGCGGCTTGCGGCGCTCTCGTCGGCGGCACGATCCGCCAGATCCACGATCCGCACGAGCACATTAAGCGCGCGCGGCCCGGGGACAGACTTACGACCGGCCCGGACGTAAACACCGGTAAACACGGACGGCGCTGGAAAAGGACGCCGCGCCGAGCGACATAAATCGCCGTAATGATTCAATAAAATTCAGCGGCTGTGTGCAGCAGGATTGCGACACTACACCCACCCATCACCCAAAAATTAACCAAACATAACCTCACACATCAGCTGTCCATTGTCATCGGATTGTGGTAAGAGTGATGAAAGGTGTTGGTTTAATTTAATCACAAACGGCCACAAACATGTCTAAAGTATTTTAGTCACGGGTTTTAGTCACGGGGCGGCTTTATTTTAAAGTTATTATTATTGTAAAAGTTCAAATAAAAAGACCTAAACGCGGAAATAAAGTGAAAATAAGTTATACGTGGTTAAAATGTCGCTTAGCGCACTTGATAATTAAAATATGATTAAATACGATTCTGCACAATTGAAAAATTAACTTATTTTATAAAATCAATTCATTTGTGTAATTGTTTTGCGCTGTAAAGTTCAATAAAATTCAGCGCTGTGCAGCAGGATTGCGACACTACACCCACACCACCCAAAAATTAACCAAACATAACCTCACACATCAGCTGTCAATTGTCATCGGATTGTGGTAAGAGTGATGAAAGGTGTTGGTTTAATTTAATCACAAACGGCCAAAGACATGTCTAAAGTACTTTAGCCACGGGGTGGTTTTATTTTGAAGGTTTTTTATTACAAAAGTTCAAATAAAAAGACCTAAACGCGGAAATAAAGTGAAAATAAGTTAAACGTGGTTAAAATGTCACTTAGCGCACTTGATAATTAAAATATGATTAAATACGATTCTGCACAATTGAAAAATTAACTTATTTTATAAAATCAATTCATTTGTGTAATTGTTTTGCGCTGTAAAGTTCAATAAAATTCAACCCTGTGTGCAGCATGATTGCGACACTACACCCACACCACCCAAAAATTAACCAAACATAACCTCACACATCAGCTGTCAATTGTCATCGGATTGTGGTGAGAGTTGATGAAAGGTGTTGGTTTAATTTAATCACAAACGGCCAAAGACATGTCTAAAGTACTTTAGTCACGGGGTGGCTTTATTTTGAAGTTTTTTTTATTACAAAAGTTCAAATAAAAAGACCTAAACGCGGAAATAAAGTGAAAATAAGTTAAACGTGGTTAAAATGTCACTTAGCGCACTTGATAATTAAAATATGATTAAATACGACTCTGCACAATTGAAAAATTAACTTGTTTTATAAAATCAATTCATTTGTGTAATTGTTTTGCGCTGTAAAGTTCAATAAAATTCATTTGCGGCGGATTGCGACACTACACCCACACCACCCAAAAATTAACCAAACATAACCTCACACATCAGCTGTCAATTGTCATCGGATTGTGGTGAGAGTTGATGAAAGGTGTTGGTTTATTAGCGCTGAATTACCTGCCTCACTTGTTGCTGCACTCACGACGATCATTATCGCATTGTATAATTGTATAATTGAAATTTGTTAATAAGAGGCGCGCGCGTCAAGCGCGAAGATGCCAGATGGCAACGAGCGCGCCGAGACAATAGGTCATTTGCATAATCGTTATTCATGTTTTATTTGCGAAACATAATCGCGGCGCGCGATCATCATCATCATCATCAACCACATCGACAGCATCGAGCGAAATCATCGTTTTGGATTAATAATAATAAGTAAATTGATTAAGCGCGTGCGCGGCTAAGTGGTGGCTAAGTGGCGATTTGAATGAATCATAAACGATCTCATATTTTATTTCCATAATGAAAAATACGCATTTCCAAGAATCCGATGAAGAAATCACACGCGCGGTTGTTTTACTGTTTTGATTTAGATTCGAAGTTTGAGTTAATCCGGTGGGTGTGCTCACCCGTATTACACGAAATGTCAAACGCTTTGACATTACTGACATTACTTTTATTACGTTTCTGCGCGCGCGCGCGCGCGAGCGCGTTTTTTTTCCACACGCAATATATTTAAGCATTAAAAGAGCATAAACGATTGAGCAACGGCTATGATCGATCGATTGGCGTTGGCATCGAGCCGTCGTGTTTACGAGCGGCCGCCATAAAACGGCGAAAAGTGCATTTTCAAAGAACTGCGAGCACTTCAACTTTGACCAACGCTTGCAAGGCGCATGCGCGCGCGCGTTGCGTCAGGCGAAAATGTAACACGCAAGTTACTTGCTCATCCGGAACGTGCGGATTTCGGCGGATTGCGCAAGCGCTGCACTGCGCTGACACTCGCGTCACGTAACCTAATGATTCCATTTGGTCATTTGTTGTCGCCGGAAGAAAAGGTACTCACCTCTACCGGTTGCAGGGCAAAGTGGACATCATTGTTTACACAACAAGCATTGACTTGACTTGATTTACAACACATGCATGAGTAAGTTTTGACTATTAAAATACATTTTCGGCTTCAGTTTTGTCTTCAGATGATCCAAGATGGCGGGTTTTTCGTTGGGAGGATGACCACCATACACCGAGGCCTAGCCTTTGCCGTGCAATCCCTGTTTGCTACATGAGACAACCTGCTACAAGACATAGTGTTAAACAAATCCCAAATGGAATCATCATTCATTGAAAACAAAAATGTGGTAAGTGGTAAATTTTTCTCTTTTCTATGCAAAAGAAAAAGAATGTAATCCATCAACAAATTTGTAAGGTTTTTTCTTGTTTGATTCGCGGATTGTTGCGTCCGCGTGTGAGAACGCAAAATGTAACGAAAAGCGCGCCGTGCAACCAACAATAGACTCGACAATTTCGTCGTTTACTGCGTGCGTTGTCGAGCGCGGCCTGCCGCGGCGTCGCGCGTCGAAATTACTCAATAATATGGGAACTGGAGTAACATCTCCGAGGCGGCATTATATTCAGCGCGCACCAAACAACAAAACACAAACGAAGCGGTCGTTCGCGGCCGCGTTTGCAAACAACGCAATTAACGCGCGCCGACGACAATCACCGCTTTTAATTAAATGAAGACGAAATACAAATTGAATCAAATGTCTTTCAAACTCTAACACGAAAAACGTTTTTGTCGTCGGCTATTATTTCGTTTGCTATAATTTTTCGTAAACTGAAAAACTTGGGTTTTTTTCTTCTTTTCTTTTTTTTTTTTTCGTTGTTGTTGTCATGTGGCTTTGTTCACTTTGTTCACTTTGTTGCGGGTTTTTGCATATGTGCGACGAATTGTCTTGAATGACCGAAAAACAATAACGGCCTAAGACAATGAATCGTTGTCCGCCGCCTAATGCGTTTCAAATGTACGGGCCGCGGCCCGCCGGAGAAGGCAAAACAGATCCAATTAGCACTAACAAACGCGTGCCTGTTGCGCGCCGCGCGATGTGACAAAACAAGCGTAATGCGAGCGAGCGCACAAAGAAATGCAAAGCATGTGAAATCCACGACGTCGGCGACGGCCAGCGACGACAAAAGATGACAAAATTCGTGTAATTTGCCCGTCTTCGTCAGACGTCGACGCATAATCAACTTAATGAATGGCCCGCGACGAATCCGCGTAAAACAAGCAAACGAATTCGCCGCAGCACAACATTTACACACAAATATTAAAAGAAATTCGCCGGAATGACAATGTGACAGCCGCGCTTGACGGGCAGATGATGAATTTTAATTTCGTTGATATTATGATACATTTTTTTCACTTTTTTTTTGTGTAAGAGCCACGGCTAATTGCGCGCATTATTCGGCATTACCTATTCTGTGCTCGGTCAGGACACAAATTTCTAGCCCGAGCGACAGTTAGAAAGCATGCTTAAATTAATTAATTCGAGCGACTCGAGCTGAAGTCCTCGGCGAAATGGATTACACTGCGACTTACCGTTGAAGGCTTCGTCGATGAAAATCTTCGACAAAATCCTCACTTGTGATTCTTAACTTTTTTCCCAAAATGATGCGACAAAACACAGTATTCGTTGATAAAATTATTCAAAAAATCAATTTTCACACTGTTTTTCTGCTTCCGGCGCGGTTTACAACAATTGCACTGAAATTAGTTCAGTCTGCGGGTGGCCGGCTGGCAGGATCACCGAATCCTCTCCTGGCACCGAGGATACAAGTGGCACATTTCGCACTCGAGGCGTCTTAGGGTTGTGTAGACAAGTTGAAAAGCCACGTGCGCTTGAAAAACACGTGCGTGTAGAATACAGTTGTCTGATAAAGTTGTCAGTGATGATCTGCTGGATGTGTTGTTGGTCGAAGAGCAACTTGTAATTAACTGATGTGATAATAAAAGTTTGATTTGCAAAGTTTGGAACAATGCGCAGCGCACTTGAAAAACTTTTACTCGCGTCGAGAGCGCGCGCTCGCGTGCTGAGTCGGCGGTGCGCTTGGTGCTCTGCTCCGAACGACGTCCGAACAGACACTGTCCGCGAGCGGATGCTGCGCGTCGCGGGCAGGTTCGATGCTAAGATGATACGCGCGAGCGGCGCGCGCGACGGCGAAGAGAGCGATTTCGCGCCCGCTCCCGAAGACGAATGCGTGCGTTGGCCGAGAGCGCGCGCGAGCCAATGACGGGCGGGTCGCTCTGATTTTTCGCTCTGCAATGCCTACGCGACCGGCGGAACATCAGCGGCAGCGACGTTTCCGAGCGGTGACTTCAATGCATCACCAAGAAAACATCCAACGTAAAAAATTTAATTTTTTGATAAAAATTATTAATTTAAAGTAAAATAATATTAGGTAGAGTGTAGTTAGGTAGTAGTTGTGTAGTTTTCGCAATTAGCAAAAACGATAGCTAAGTGACTTTTACTTTTTTCGTCGCAGCATCGCGCATAGCGGTGTGTGCGCGCGTGTGTCGGTGCTCCAGTTTGCGGTAAGTAACGTTCTCCGCGCTCATGTCGCTGGCCGGCGATCGAAAGTGGTCATCTGGTGCGGCGCAGCCTCGGCCACGCCACGCGGAACCCAGCGCGCCGCCGCTCCGAGAAAAATTGTGCAGCGGCCGGGGCGAGCGCGCGCGCGTGTGAGTGTTATTGCTGCTGCTCTGCTCTGCAATGCTTCGATCCCGCGGCCGCGGCGGCGTGTGTGGACGCTGGACGCGAATGTGATCTGCTTTAGATCGACGACTCTTGCGTCTCTCGCGGGCGACAGACACGCGGACGCGGCGCAATAGAGATCGGCCGAAACCGGAGCGCGCGCGCGGCTGCCAAAGGAGAGTGGCCTGCGCGGAGGCTATTAAGACGACGACGACTTCCTGCTTAGAACAACTTTTGCGCGCGTACCGCCCGACCACGCCGCAACTTTTATTTTTATTTATTTTTATGTTGTCTGCGTGATTTTTCTTCCAATGCAATGGGAAATTTTTTGGTGGAGGCGCCGGGCAATGGCGAGTAAAATGCGTAGGACTTGGACAAAAATTCGAAATGATTGATGATTTTCAATCAGGAAAGTGTCAACCGCATTAGGAACAATTGCCACCTGGCCGGTCGCTCGTAGACCGGGTGCCGGCGCGTCACCGATGAAATACGAGCTAATAACGCCGGGGCGCGCGCGCGCTGAAACTATAACAAATTCAATATCTATTCAAAACACGTCGCGGCTTGCAAAAGGCGCACAAAAACGGCGGCCGCGACGCCTCCGTTATGCCATCGCATTCACAATCGCTGGCCGTTTGCGCAACGTTATTAATATCGCATTTGTGGCCATCTTCGCGCCAGGTGAACGGAATTCTCTTCAGCAAATTGATTCAAAGTGCAAAAAACGGCGTTCAAGTGCAGTCATTTGCCCGATCATCACCACAGCGAATATGTGATATGATATAACGCGCAAGATTTCAGTCAGCAGGTGGATTTTAATGAAGGCGCGCGCGCGGATGCTTAGATGCACAGTTTGCAAATTAGTAAGTGTGATTTTCCGACGGTTTTGGAAGTAATGATTGGTAGTGGTCCGAAATGGGCAGTGCATAGCATGCGCGGAGCGAGTCGGAACGTAACGCGGTGCGACGGACGGCGTGAATAATGTATGCCTCCCACATGCGCGCTGATTAGCGAACGAGCAGCCGCGCGCCGCCGTCCACGTCCCTCCTTTTCCCAACCGCTCGCGGCTTTTGTACCGCTCTCGCCCGCGTCTAATAAATCCCTGCGGCAATGCGCGAGTACACATTGTCGCGCGCTAACGAACCCGGCAACGAGCTGCCACAGCAGCAGCGCAAATCTGGGAGCAGAGCGAATCGATCAAAAATTCGCCTTAGCGAAATGAGTATTCAGAGTTGAATAACAACTGGATAGTTAAACATCCGCAAGCATTGAAAAAATCTTGTTTTTTTGTGGGTTTTCGAGAGACATTCGTTGCATTTGTTACATTTTTATTGCGTTCATTACGCGCGGGCCGTACACGCTCGAGGAATGCGTAGCGCAGCGGTAAAAGTCCAATAAAAGCGCGTAAAAAATCTATCAACAAGTCCGAGGAGCGCGCGCGCACGCGGGACTCTTTTTACGACGTTCGTAAATCAAACCTGCGCGCATGTTTGTTGCAGTTGTAAATTCATTAAAATTCATTAACACATCGTTCGCCATTTGCGCACTGCGCTAAACATCACCAAGTACGCATCATGTAGGGAAGGTAGCCTAAGTTGGACCAGCGCCTAAGTTGGACCACCACGATATCCGCGGACTGTTGAAGTTTGTGCAAAAATAGACTGGCCCCTTGTTTTACTCGTATTTATAAACAATTAATGCAACTATTTGGGTTAAAACTTGCCGCGTGCTTTCGTCGTGATAACAACTTCGTGTATTCTTGATTATCAAATCTATTATAACGACGTAAGTGCAAGAGCTGTCAAGCCGTTTAAACGTTAGTTTTACCGATTTTTATTTTATCATCAGAAAGCTTCTTTATTTATCTATAATTTATAGTATTAATTTTGAGAGGTTATGTTATATTAAGATTGTCGTTGATCATTAAATATAAATTCTTCAAGTTGCCCAAGTTGGACCGAAGACAGGCACCGGGTTTTAACAGGGAAAACGTATATCATTTTTTTCGACCTCCTAGAAAAGCTTGTGGACGAGCACAAATCTTCGAAATGATCCACTGTATGAAATGCCGCACTTTGGTTTATACAAAATGTGCTTGTGTTACTGCTAAAACTAAAATTTACTATTGTGTCAATTGCCGTTAAAAAAGCATGGTCCAATTTAGGAAACCGCGCGGTCCAATTTAGGAAACCGGTTTCTTAATTTGGACCAAAAACACAATTTTTTTAAATTGAAATTTGAGGGGTATAAATATAATTTTTACTTAAACCAAAAATATCATTTTGTTGGTAAGCCTTGTGAGTTACTTTTCCGCTACTTACTTTTTATTGACAGTTTATATGTGGCTCTATAAATCAAAAATATAAAAATGGTCCAAATATGGCTACTTTCCCTATGTAGTTTGTCCCTAGTAGGTAAAGCATTGTTTTCTGCTCTTGGGGCGTAATAAACGATTGTTTCCTTGAAAACAATCCTCTTGGTATGTAATAAACATTTTTTCCTTGAAAAAATCTATCTTCCTTGAAAAAATGTTTATTTGCTATCAGCGTGGAAAACATCGTTTTCTGTACACATAGGTGGAAAATACAGCTTTTCATGCATGTGTGTAGTTAGCCCCGTAGGAAAAGCATTGTTTTCTACTCTTGGTGCGTAATAAACGATTGTTTAATTTTAATAAACGTTGTTTTTGCTACCAGAGTGGAAAACACGGTTTTCGGTACAAAAGATGGAAAGTTAAGATTTTCATGCATTTGTCAATTTTACCTCATTCGGAAAAGCATTGTTTTCCACTCATGGTATGTAATAAATAATTTTTTCTTGAAAAGTTGTTTTTCCTTGAAAAACGTATTTTTCTTAAAAAATAGTTTTATTCTTAAAAAATGTTTATTACATATCAAGAGTGGAAAACACTGTTTTCTGTACATTCTGGGGGCGTTGAAAGACGTGCTTTTCATGTCGGGCATATGGAAAACATGTTTTGCAGTGTGTAAAGAATTGTTTTCCATCCTTGCTACAAGAAATTTTCAAAATTTTGTCGTTTTTACTGAAACAAAGCGTTTTTCCAGCGTTTTTCATCAAAACAAAGGGTTGTAATGATTTCCGCGCGTATTCCGCGGAATGCAGATCAGTTTAGTAATTTCTCCTCTCGGTGCACGGGCGGCGGTTGGCGCGGTGATTGTTGTTTTCGGTTGCGGCGAGTGAGCGTTCGCGATCCGCGGCTGGAGATGGTGTTCGCGCTGGTCGAGTGCACACGTCTCGCTCGCCAGCTAGTGATAGTAAAGTGGCCACGCCTAGATCGATATACTCTGATTTTCGATCTCCACACGCACGCCGCGCCGCCATCAAATCCACCGCCGGACAATATTAAATTCCGTTAGGTTACCTTCTGCCTTGTTTCTCGCTTTCGGCCAACAGAGCAGCTATTCGTACATGCAACTGTCCATCTGTCCGGCTGCAGTAATTGGATCGAATTCTCGCGCGAATAACAGATACGTCGATAATAAAATGAAAAAACGCGCCAAGGATACGCGCTGATGATTTAATTAATCGGGTTCCCACCGTATAAGCGCGCGTACGCATTAGCCGGCTGGATAATAAGATGTCGCGGCGCGTTTAGAAATTGGACATGTGCGTAACACTCCGATTGTGATCGGTGGCTATGATCTGGACGTCACATTATGTACTTTCATTTTGCTCCGGCGCTGCTCTGACCACATGATGTTTCCATCGTTTTATCGACGTTTTCAAAAATCTATCTCCGCGCGCGTTGTGCAATCGTCTAATTAAATATGAAACCCGCGAAAAAATCTGGTTTTGTTGTCGTTGGGTCGCGTTTTGATGAGCTGAACAAAACCAGCGATGTCGAAAATGATATTCTCGCTCTGGTTTTGAAGAGACTCACGTTGGCATCGTTTTCGTCGCGGCCATTATGTTGTCATTACGCTGGCATTACGCAAACGCAAATTTTTCTCTCAAATTTTTTTTTGCGCGGCAGCGAATTGAAAAACATAACCGAAGAGAATAGCATGTTGTTGGGTTGGTTGTGGATCGCGAGCAGCGCGCACGTGCCTCGATCATCACGCTTCTTTCTCGCGGCGCGAGCGCGCGCGAGCTTTCAAATCGCTGCCGCTACTTGGGCAGCAATTAAGCGCCGCTAATACCCGCCCGACGCGCCCAAAACAAAACCGCACGCAACAAGCCACACACACACTGCGCGACATCGCGCTGCAGCAGAAAATCCGCGCACCGCGCGGCGCTGCCGAAAAAAAAGCGCCGACGCTAAACGCGAACGCGGAAATTGTCTCGCGAGTGGCTTCGTTTTTTCCGCGGCCGGCATGCGCTCGCATGCGTTGGACGCGTTATGCGGTTGCTCTGGCGGCCAGTGAAAGTGACACATCCACTCGGGTGCGCGCGTTCGGCCGGCGGACACGCCGCACACGCTTCATTTGTTACGGAATTGCGCCGCATGCAGATAGAGTTATTTATTTATTTATGAGTGTTTATTTTACGCTCGTATCGGATGTTGTTACGTGCGGCGCGCTCGCGAAGTGAGCGGAAAAACGAGAGCACATCGCGAAGACAAACGAAATCCACTCAAAACGCGAAAATTTCATTTTTAAACAACAAAAAATTAAAAAAAAAACATAATTTTCTTATATTGCGAAGGATAAAATACCGAAGAAAGCAAAAGTAGTCCGTAGTCCGATGCCCTTGCGAAAAGTAAGCATCGGCCTTTAACGCGTTCACTTTTCCTTTCCGTGCGCGGTCGGCTTTTACTTTTTTTTTCTGTACCTTTTTACAACCACCGCGCTTCGTGAATGGGATGCGCAGGCTCACGTAACGCGCGTCCTCGGCATCTGCCTCGTTTTATTTCTTCATCGCGCGCTGGGCAGGACCCGTTTCTTATCGAACTCGTTACGGTAACAGTACTCGTCGTCGCCGGCCTCGTGTGTACCTACACGAAAAGAAGAAGAAGAAAAAAAACCCGCGCGCGCACGCAAGAGGATGACCTACGTTACGTTGCAAGGCGTTGTTACGTGCCCGCGAACGTCATCGTGGTGCATCCGCTGCAGCATCTCACCTCGTTCTGATCGCGCTCTCACGAAACGCGCGCGCGTTTTGACTTTTAGGCAGTGTTTTCGTGTTTTATAAAGGTCATCCTGGTCTTCTTCGGACAGTTGTTCGCCGTCGCTCGAGATTGTGTTTCGTTTTCTCACGCAAAAGCGATTTTTCTCGTTTAACTTGTAAAAATAATTAATTTCACCTTTGGATTTTGTGTGACATCAACGTGAAGATTCACATAAAAGTCTACATCCTACTAATTTTACTACAAACCGCGTTTAATTATAATTATAGTCTTTTTTTGGTGCGTTTTTTTTTTGTACTGCAGTTGGCCTTGTACCAATTTAATTAAGTCGCTGTAAAGAGAAATGTAGGTATTCAGAGTCATCCAAGAAATTTTAAATCTTATCCTCCCTGATCTCATAGCGCTAAAAAAATTAATCTAGATTTGTCCAATTTCGCAATGGTGCATTTTTAGTGTCATGCAAACTCATTAATATCTCATTTTACTATCCGCACGTAAAACCACATTTACAGCAATAAATTCCGCGCCAGTCCGAAAGAAAGAGCGACTAATTAGTTGTGTGTGCGCGCGCTGAACAATTAAAAACAAGCGTGAAACCTTCGAAATCGGTGGCTCTTCGGTGTGTCGTACCGGCTCCCGCGACCGCTCGGCCACCGGCCATAAAACCGATTGGTTAATATTTTATAATCTTCATGGGAAACACGTCAGGTATTAGCTACTACATTTTTTATTTTCGAGCTACGCTCGCGCGACCGAGTTGATTTCTTTATTTCTGGTGGCGTTCGGAATTAGATAAGACACAATGCGCGCGGCTGGTGCTGGAACAAAGCCGGCCGCCTAATAAGTCGCGAGCGCGCGCGCTGAGCAATGAGCAATTTTCGTGCGATTATTACGCGCGTGTGTGATGCAGCCGGGACGCAAATGGTAGTTGTGACATTTACGGGCAAGCGCAGGCAGCGGGATAAAGTGCAAACGCCGCTCATTCAAGCTTCGCGCGCACGCCAAACACACCGAGTGACAAACTCACCGGCGCATTCACTCACACACCAATTCACGCTGAATTTGTTGCATTGTTCGGCCGGCCGGCTGTGGTGCACGTGCAAAGTACAAAGATTAAAACAAACAGGCAAAGACAAAACGAGCTGCGAAATTGAATGTTTCATTTGTGCGGTTGATGCAATTCGCCCGAGATGAAGTGCGCTGGCGCTCCAGATAAAATTTATTTATTCTGTTTATTGTAAATGAAAGTAAAACCACTTTATTTACTACAAACATTATTTCTGCGATTTTTGTGCGGAAAAAAATAAAGTTATCATTTATAATGAAGGCAAAAAAAAATTAATTAAAATATAAGCGGTTAGCATCTGATGTGTAAACATCGAGTATAAAATTCCTGGGCGTTCGCTCGTTATTTTTTGTAATTTTGTTTAATAAGTGTATTATTAAGATCGGCGCGGCATGACCTCGATCGTCGCTCCGCTCCGCCGCCGTCTCGCTTCATTTTACTTCAGCTCGCCGCGGTGCAATTTTTCGGATCCGCCGCCGATCGAACACCACGTAACGAAATCAAGGTTCGCTCCTCGGTTTTTCACGCGCGCGCACGCAAAAATCGAAATCGAACACAATGCAAGCAGGCGAGGTGTTAGACGCGCGCGGATCACAATAACGTTAACAACAAAAAAAACGCGCGCGCGCGAAGCGAAAGTGACATAGAAATGACTAGGCTATGACGAGATTACGTTACGCTCGATCGATGATCGCGACGAAAAAATCCATGAAACGCGATTGAAAAAACACAACGCGCGACCGAAAAATAATCGCGCCGCGAGGACGCCCGTGTTCGGTGTGAATTTCTTGTCGCCGGCGGACCGTTCATCCGTCAACGAACGAAGATTTCTAAGTCGGCGCGCAAAAACTCAGCGCTCGGATTGTCACAATTTTCACGAATCGCCGCCGACGATGAAAAAAGAGAATGAAAGGATGACAAATGACGGCGCGCGCGTAAAAAGTGTATCACTTTCGAATAATGTCGAAAACGTTAATTAAACCTCAAGCGACACACACATTAAACCAGATTTACCAATCGCGAGAGCCACGCCACGCCGGAGAAGAACTCGAGGACGCGTACGCTCATTAAAATAGAATACGCTTAGCATACGAAGTGCCATTAAATAGGTCGAAATTTTGGACATCATTATGTTTAACGAGGACGGCGCGCATTCGGTGTTCTTCAGCGCGTTTTTATTTCGGCGATACTGGAGCAGAAATTTGAAGAAGAAATACATTTTTCTTGCTTATTCACGATTGAAATTTCTATGTTTCTCGATGCAGCTCAATAACGATTAGGAAACATTTAGCTTTTTGGTCAGTGTGTGCGCGCAGACAAAAGTCGCCGTAGTTTAACGGCCACTTAATTATTCCATCAATCAAGCACTTTGTGGATTGTTCTTCAGCGTGCTGGCCGAACGACTTCCATTCTATGTCGCCGCGTTCGATTTCTTCTCCGCGCGCCAACAATGAGCGAAGCGAAGCACCGCATTGTTGCAAATCTAAATCTTCATTGTGGCGAGGCGCGCGGCGTTGTCGTAATACCCATACGCGCTCGCAACGCGCCAAATAGAAATCTTTCGCGGCTGTTTATCGCGTATCTGGTTCATTAGTTACTTGGTGGCTTACTTCGTTATGGACGTTTTTCGGCGCGGCCGCGCGCGCTGCACTTCTTTTCATTTCGGAGATTCGAATCGCTCGCGCGGTGCTCGGTATGCTAGGCCGAGTAGAAAATTGCCAAAAGCGACGCGTTAAAAATGGCATAACAATAGATTATTATTGGTAATGCGGCCCCGAAAAGAGCGGCTCATTATTATCGGTTTTATTTATTGCAGCTCGTTTCGGTGTCGGCGAGAGACGCGAATGGGCAAATCGCGCCCGATTGAGATAATGCGCGATGCTGCGCCGAGATGCGAGGAGCCACACACAAGCGCTCTAAGCGCGTGGCTCAATACGTCCATGTTTTTATTTATTAAAACGCGAATTGTTTACATGATAGAATGAAAGAAAGTCTTTAAAATCGATGCGCCTACGGCATGTAAGGGAGACACTGGGGATTTGTAACCATTTTTAGCTTTGAGGGTTTCAACAGCAAATATTTCGTGGACTAAAAGTGATAGAAGGGAACGGATTGAATATTCTGGTTCTACGAAAAATTTCTATATGATAAGAAATTAAAATTGGTAAAATTAAGCGGGTTAAAATAGGTTTTAACAAAAAGTAGATGAAAATAAAGTTTTTGCAATTTTCAGAAATTTTGGTTGCAGTTTTCTCGTAAACTAAAAACGATAGCGACCAACGAATCAAGGAATATAAAAGTTTGGAAAATTCTTTATAAGACCAAGTACTAACATGTGTAAAATTTTTGGAGAATACTTCAGAAATCGTGATTAAAAGTACAAATTTGCAATTTTTTCAATTTTTTCACTTTTTCAATTGCGTAGGTATATCTCGTAAACTAAAAGTGTTCGAGAGAAACGGATTGAATATTCTGAATCTTAGGAAAATTCTCTATAGGATACTCAATTGAAATTAAAAATAATAAAACTGGTACAAATAGATTTTGACTAAAAATTTGGCGAAAGTGAGAATTTTTGCATTTTTCAGAAATCTTTGTTTGCAGTTATCTCGTAATCTAGGAGCCATAGCGACCAACGGTTTAATGATTAAGGAAGTTTGGAAAATGCTATATACGACAAATTAATAATATGTGCAAATTTCGTGGGGTAAAAGTTCAGAAATCGTGATTAAAATTCGTTCTAATTTTCGAACTTTTTAATTTTATTTTTCAACTTTTTTAATTACCTACGTATATCTAGTAAACTAAAGGCAATAGAGAGAAACAGATTGAATATTCTAAATCTAAATAAAATTCTGTTTAAGATAAAGTAATAAAATAATTAAAATTTGTTTAGTAAAACTTCTAAAACTTTGATTGAAATCGGCGCTTTTCATGTTTTTCTATTCCATTCGAGAAATGAATCGCTTTGCCCATACTTGACGCGTGTTTACAATTTTTCAACTAAATTTCGACAATCAGCTGTAACCCATTATCATTCAATCAAAATTGTAACTTCTAATGTAACGGTTGTAACCGCGTAAGCAGCAAACGAAATGGTAAGCAATGCAACTCGGAGTATGATTAGCGCAGCACGGATTAATCTAGATTAATTTGCAATTCATCATCGTCGCAGGCTTTTCTCCCGAGAGCCGCCCGGCTATTATTTACACATTTGCATTACGCACGATTACATTCGCCGTCGCAAGTCAGAAACAATGCGCCGCGGACAAACAGACGCGCGCGTACTTTGCCGCAGCAGCAGATTGCGAGGAATTAAGAAAATTGCCGAAGAAAAAAGCGGTTGCTCAACGCGAAATTATGCGCGCTAATCTAAACGAACGCAAACGAATGCGAAAGAATGTAATATATGTCTCAATCTCATTCGGCTCTCTTAATCGCATGATTTGCCCGCCGTCTTCTAATGACTACATTTTTACATGCGTTTCGTATGCTGTTTAGGCGAAACGCTTCGCATCGCACGAATGAAAAATGCAATAATCGTTGATGTTGGCTGCTGCGCGCGGAGATAAAATCCAGCCGGCTAAAAGGAAATTGAGTTAGTTACGGGCAATTTTGCGATTTGCATTGATCGTATATGAAGTATTAATTAGTTTTCTTGTGTTTCGTCCGACGATAATTTAATTTCTTACCTCGTTCCGGCGCGTTCGAAGCATGTCATTTGCATCTTTATTGCCCGCTCGGATTTGCACTTGCCGGCACGAAATCGAGAGTGGAAAGCACGCGCGCGCGCGGAAAGCGAACGCGCCGGATGTGAAACTCGCTCGTTTCCACCCGGCCAACAAAAGGACCATTTGCGCGCCTTCCAGGCGATTAATAATCGCTGCGCGCGCTGATAATGATCCGCATGTGTATTGGCTATTTGCCCACACATGCAAAGCAGAAGTAAACGCAGTAAAGTGTGGAATTCGCGTCTCGAATGTCTTCGTGCATCTTTTTGGGCAGTGCCTGGTAGTCTCGGCGATGTGCGGCGTGTGGAATACGGTTGGGATTTTGCTCTAGTTTAAAATGACTTTCGATTTTCGTCAAATATGGCCAGCGGTCGTTTGCTACATATTCTCGCGCTCGTTCGTTATTTCGCCCGCTTCGCTTTTATCTATTAAACGCGCGACGAACTGGGCTTGGCACTTTTCCTTCTTTTCTTCGGCGTGTACACACACACACACACACATTCGCAAAACGAAAGAAGCTCGTAAAAATTTTCGTTAATTTGAAAAATTAATAGGTAAAAGTGCACGGCGTGTGGATTTTTATGGGTCCAGCGCGCTTCGAGGAAAACTTGGCACGTGCAAGGAAGGTATAGAAACCGAGCAGCGCGAAATAGAAAAGGCGTAGCATAAGTTATGTTTATATTCGCGCCCGTTTGCTCGCCGCTTGTTCGCCTGTCGCCGCGCTCGCCGCGTGCGGATTTGCGGAATTGCAATTTATGCTATCAGCGCTGGCGCAGTGCATTGCAACATCGCGTATCGACATGTATAGAAAGAGACCAAAGGACGACGAAGGAGAAGACGACGACGACGACGAAAAAAACACAAAAAGTTGTAGGTGTTGCTACGGTTATTGCTCCGCGCCGGCCGAAAGAGAAAACGCGAAAATGCGTTTTCTTGCGCGCGCGCGCGCGACAACCCGCGTCTTCCTTGGTGCACACGCGAGCGCCCGCACGGGCACCAATTGTGCGATACTAATCTCTCGATTGCGTTCGCGACTTTTCAATCGGCTTTCAATTATGCGATCATTCCGGCGATCGGCGATTAGAATTGCGCTCATTGCGCGCAACAATCCGCCCGTGCGCGTTTGTTCCGCGAACCGCTGCGCGGCGCGATTTAAATGTCACCGGCATTTTTCTTCTTCCTCTTTCGTCACTCCGCGCGCGCGCTGTGCACCGCGCGATATGCTAATCGATGTCGAGGCGCGTTGATTTGTTGAAAATGATTTGTTTTATCTTTATCGCCGCACCGCGAAACATGCGACGCATCAGCTGTCCGGGCGCAAAAAGATGCGCGCGATGCCGATAACGGTCGATGGTAATCTTAATTGCGGGCGTGTTTGCGTATTGTTGCGATGTCGCATCGTCAAATGGGCGTCATTTGAATGCAGAGCGGCCGGTCGTTAGGACGCGCCGGAATGGCCTGTGTGGGCATTGCAGTAAAATTTGCATCGCGTCGCAACACGGCGCGAGATTTCAATTTTCGTCCATCAGAAGAGTGTCGCTGGCTGTCGTCGCTGGTTGCGCTCGCGCTCGCGCGAGGAGAGTGAATTGTTAGGCAAGCGATGAATTAGAATTAGATCCGGAACGTTCGCGCGGGGCGGCGGCCGTGGTGTGCCGGACGAAAAGAGTTCCCTTGGCACAATTAGAAGGCTGCTGCAGTGCTCGCAGCGAGCGGATCGAACGCATCGACCGGAGAGCAAGCCGCTGCGCGCCGCGCGCGGGTTTCGAAGATGTGGTAAAAATGCCCAAGGCGCACGAAACGGTCGTTTCGGAATCTTATTTTTTTTCTGCGCGCCCGAATTCAACTCATGCGGAAATTCGCATTACACAACTTTACGCAACCATTTCAATCGCATCCTGTCTGTGAGCTACTTGTCGCAGTGCTACCAAAACAACCAAAATTCCCTAGCTAGTGGAACAAAGCGGCAGAGAGTGCGAATGGCAAATAGCGTGCGGCGGTCGGCGTCGCGCGATCGCATTGCGTTTCGAATAGATTGTAGATCTATTAGAAGAACGGCCAGCGAGAGAACCACACCCAATTGTTGTGCGGCCGATTCTCAGCTCAGCGAGCGACTCGTCGACCTACAATACGACATGCCAACACTAGTTTTTTTTTCTTCTTCTTCTTCTTCATCGTCGGCCGCTGCTGCTGCCGCTGCCGACCATCAACTACTTTTGCACAATAACGCCTCGCTCCTAGTTAAATATCACGTTTAATGCGCATTGTCTCATCGTCGAAACGGCGTCGATTTACGATCTGCGAGTGGTATGAAAATGCGCGCATATTCACGACGAATGATTGATATTGACATAGTTATGACGTGCATTGCACGGAAAACAACGACGCGAGAATAATTGCGCACGTTTTCGGGGCGACATGACCGAAGTTGGGCACTTCCTTGATGACTTGGCTTTCTCTGCGCGCATCTACAATAAACGGGAGCCGGGGCGGGCGAAAAACCGTTCGCGATTGGAAACAATTAACGCTACCAGTCGCATTGTTTCGGCCGCGGCCGCGCAGCGGGCAACAAACCGCGAGTCCGTGGTCGTTACGGATCGAACGACTTCATAAATCGATCGCATGCATATCGCGGCGGTAAAAGCGGTTTGCGCGACTCCGGCGACTACTCTCTTGTTTTGCTTAGACGCGCGGTGAGTGCGAGCGGGGGCCGGCCGATTCGCCGTCGCCCGCGGCCAGGGCGTAGTCCGCTCGCCCGCTGCGGCTGACGATCGGCGACGGCCGCGGCGACGACGACGACGACGGCGTTCACCTCGCTTTCCTCCGGAGAAGAAATCGCCGGTTACGTCGGCGACGCGCCGCGCCACAGCGTCGTCCAGCTCGCGGTGGCCGGCCGTCCCTTCACTTCCATTCTTGGGCTTCGCGGCCGACAATTGTTTCGCGACGCGCTGCGGCAACAAAAGCGAAATTAATAAGCGCGCGCGCGCGCTATCGGGGCCCGCCATCGGTCATTGCGCAATGCCATCGGCCTGGGGAGCGCGCATAAGGATATGCCGTCTTTTGCATAACGCGGGAAAGCAGCGTGGAAAATCGGCCTAAATGTTATCTATTGTTTTTGCTAATGTGGCGATCGATTTGTGTTGCATATGCATATCGCTGCGCAACAATCGACGCGCAGCGAAACATTTTTCTGATTCATCACAACACAACACAAAACACAACACCGCACAAAAAAAAAACACGCAATTTTCTCATAAAACCAGCTAATAAAAGTGTTTTTACAAACAGCATCGTGAGATTATTCGCTTTGGCGATGAGTCAAAACATCAGCGCATAGATCTCATAATCCGCAATGTCCTCATATAAATTACAATGAAAAGCAATCAATTCAACAATCGATGAAACCAAATTCCAACACAAATCCAAATACGCAATCCGATTGGAAAACGCGCGCGCGTTGTGTGTTTTTTTTTGCGATCAAAGTATCGACAAAGTAGCAGCGTTTACTCAGCACGCGTGCGTGGCGCACAGATTCGAGGCATATCTTGCGTCCACCTTTGATAGGCGATGAATATAGTTATGGTAATACCAAACAGCGAAATACGGTGAATCGATTTGTCCTTGCAATCCGTAACGAATCGTTTCCATGTGCGAGGAACGCCGTGCAATGAAAAAAAAATAATGTAAAAATCGATTTACATACGTGATATTATTGTCTACTTGATATTTATATATCTCAACGTGTTGGACAATATCCGCACATAATATATGTAACACTCTAATAATATTTGGCAATGTATAAACACGTTTTTTAAAAGTTATTTAAAAAAATTAATTTTTTGCGTTTTTCTGCGTTTTTTGTGCGTGATTTTTCCTAATGGGGAGATTTTTGAAATTGGGAAAAGTGCGTGAAAGCTATAACGTATTAGAAGCACGCACACGACGTCCGGCGATGGACGGGCCACGACAAGATAGTTAACGACGTCGCTTAATGAGTGCGCATGTCCCGCATACACTCGTATCGAAATCCAGTAGCGCATAATTGCCATTCGTCGGCGCTTTACTGCCCGCAACGCAGCGAAATCAATTCGGCGCTTTGGATGAGATGTAAATGTGGCAGTGTAGGCAACCAAGTATACAATTACAGCCGGGGTTCACGCGTTTGGTTTCTCTCCGCGCGCGCGCTAGCAAAACATCCTTCTCCGGTTATGAGTTATGACCAACATGAATATGCATATCGAGCGCCGCGTGGTTATTAAACATGGGCGGTTGTCCGCCAGTAATAAATTAACGAAAATCGAAAGTCACTTTAAATTGGAGCGAAATTGTGGCGAGATTCTAGCGGTTCTTTCACTCGACTCCGCATCGCATGTCGCTGCCGCTTGTTGTTTTCTTGGACAAATGCAAATTCCGTTCATTTTATGCTTATTATATATGCCGCCACATCATCAGTGATTTTGATTCTATCAGTTTTACTCTCGGCGAGATTCACTTGTTTTCTTCATCTAATTACAGAACGGTTTCAATTATACATAATAATGTGATAAAGCGCGAGATAAGCGTGTGTCAATTGGCAGATAGAAAGTTATGATTTATGATATCGAAGGTACTTAACAACCACATTGGTTAATTGCTGTTTGCATTAAGTGCGTGCGATTTAGCAAGAGGATGAAGAGGAGGACACCGCGTAGACAATGCGTATTAAATGTGATATTTAACTAGGAGCGAGGCGTTATTGTGCAAAAGTAGTTGATGGTCGGCAGCGGCAGCAGCGGCCGACGATGAAGAAGAAGAAGAAGAAAAAAAACTAGTGTTGGCATGTCGTATTGTAGGTCGACGAGTCGCTCGCTGAGCTGAGAATCGGCCGCACAACAATTGGGTGTGGTTCTCTCGCTGGCCGTTCTTCTAATAGATCTACAATCTATTCGAAACGCAATGCGATCGCGCAACGCCGACCGCCGCATGCTATTTACCATTTGCAATCGGACGCCTCTTTGTTCCACTTGGATCCGTCTAGGGAGACAGTTTTGGCAGTTGGTAGCACTTGTTTGAGTAGTCGAAACATCGAATGCGTTACATTACAATCGATTTTCGGTGCTGGCGCGATGTGATGTGATGCGATTCGATCGATTGATTCTCTTCGCTCTATCCCACGGCGATCGGCAATCGGCAGCAGCCTTCTAATTGTGCCAAGGGAACTCTTCGTCCGGCACACCACGGCCGCCGCCCCGCGCAAACGTTCCGGATCTAATTTTAATTCATTGCTTGCCTAACTTTGCAAACGGCAACGACACTTGCGGTTAGACGCGCGTCATAAATGAAAATTTTAGTTTTTAGGTGAATTTTTTGCAGTTTTCTTCATTATCCTGTCAACAAAATCAACAAAAATTAAGTAAAAACGGTTTAAAATGTATTTTAGTACAAATTACGATAAATAACGTTAATATTTAGTAATATTTAAAGATAAATCTTTAAAATATCTTTAATTTCAGACAAATTTTATTTCAATCTTAATTTCGCGTTAGTATTAATCAAATTTCTACTTATACGTCCATCTTTTAGCATTTCTTAATTTTGTTTCAAAACCAAACGATAGAAATTTGTAATTTCTCATTATGTTTCTCTTATTTTTTTCTAGATGGCGCCAAACGTAAGAAACTTCACAAAATATCGCGCGTCCTGCTCACAACTCACTCAACACCAAACACAGTCAATCAGTAAGTTTTTCTACCGCTAGATGGCGCTGCATGTCCCTGACTCCTGCTGTTTACGCCTGCCATGCTTTGTTTTGCAGTGTGGTGCGCCGCAGAAGTCAGATGACACACACCAACGCAACCGAACGCAAAAGTAAATTAGCGTCGTCGAGCGGCGCGGCGCGCATTGTTTTCGCAATTAGCCGTCGGTCGCATCGCTCTGCGGTTAAACGCGCGCGCGGTCGCCGCATAAATATGTTGCTGCTGGATTCGCAGCCGACTTTTATCACAATCACGCGTTCCCTTGTGCACCAGTGCAGCGCAGCCGCAGGTTATGTGCCGTTGATCGCGTCGAAATCGTGCGCGAAAATGCCCGATCAGTGATAACATTGATAACAACGTGCGCGCGGGATAAACAATGCTGAAGATACAAATGCTGGAGCAGCTCGTCACCAGCGAGGAGGACGGCGGCGGCGGCGGCGGCAACGACGAACCTGAACTACGAAGGTAAACGACATTAATTTTGTTATTGTTTTTGTTTTTTTGTAATTTTTGCGTTATCGTTATCATACCGCCGTGGAGCTGGCGGTGCATGCATGATTATAGAGTGCATTCTGCACGTGCGTTGCGCTGAAAACGGTTCAACAGTTAGCTCTTTATGTGCTGTTAGTTTACAAGTTTGACCCACATTCCGATTGCGAGAGTTCTTCGCTTTTAACATTCATTCGCACTCGACGCACTGACAGCGAGACACAGCGTTTTCTATTGTCGTCGGCACGGACTTCTTCATCATCATCATCAGTCTGCGCGCGCGTTGCCCAAGTTGAGCTAAACGTGCGCGGCGTCGAATTAAAACGCTTACAAACATCTCGGCGCGCAAAACAGTTGTTCTTCGGGCCGAAAACGCGTGTGAATTTTTTTTTCGTCGACGGCCAAGTTTTCGGTTTCGTTCCCATGAATTCGTGTTTTATTACGTTGTTTTTTTTTTTTTTGTAGACGAAATGTTACTCAACCGATAACTTCGATTTCGTTGTGTAAATATTAGCATAGCTGTGATTTTCCGCGGTCGACGCTGCTTCCTGTCGCGACCATCGCTTTCCTTCGGTCTTCGGAATTTTAATTAGCGGTTTGGCGATTTCGTTTCCAGCGCGCAATTCGCGCTTCCTTCCCCGGGCTGACGCGTTTCATTATTCATTTCCTCGTCGTGTGGGTCGCGGCGACAATGCGCGATAAAAACCGCACGCCAATCTATGAATTTTAATGCGCGCATTATATAAAAGTGTTACGGGCGCAGCGCACGCCCGCGACACGCGACCGTTACACTTTGCTCGCACGTCCGGTTTTCACCCCTTTTGCGCTTCTTCGGCGCGCTTCCTCTAATCGCGTCTTCTTCGCGATGCATGCTTCGCTTGATGCGTCTAATTGCGGGCGCGTGCTCATGCACCGTGTGCTAATAAGCAATACGGCGTTAATAAGCAAACGGCTCGTTATCGCATGCATCTAAAACGCAATGTTATAGTCGAGCGTCGATTACAAGCGCAGATAACGAAATCAACGCGCGTGTTGTTTGTGTTGCCTACGTTCAACCGGCATACGGCGCGTTATTCCACCAGTACTGCATTTTATTCACCGACAGAAATTCTATGCGGCGCGCACACGCAACCCACGCAACTTCAATCATAAATCAAGGTCATGGATACAATGCCAACTTTTCCCAATTTTCCGCGCTCAATTTTTATCGCGTTTCGGCACTATTTTCGATTATACGAGTTTCCAAACGTGAATATTTTCATAAATCGTGTTTCGCACTCGGTGAGGCATCGAAAGGAAACAGGACGTAACGCTTTTGATCCCGACGTGCGCCCAAGGTCCGCATTCTAATTGTTCCGGTCACTCTATTCCTCCTCCTCGCGTCTATAATTAAAACGTAAGCGAAGCCAGATAATGACACGTTAAATTCTGTGATTTTCACGTGTGCGTGTGTGTATTTTCTTTAATAAAAATGATAGCGCAACAATTACGACCGTTAAAAGGTCGCCGTTTCCGCTACTTTTCGTACAACAATTACATAATAATTAAATAGAGTATAACATATACAAAGTAATAATCTAAGAAACGAGATAGAAGCACTAAACACTGGCGAAGTCGCAGTAGTCAAATGAAGCTATGCGACTGTCTCCAAACGAATTATACTACTGCTACGCGACCAGTTGTTTATACTTCGTCGTTTTAATAATGTAATGTAACTGCTGGTGGTGTGCGGCAGGTCCTTGGCGCAGTCGATAAGTTCATCGATGATGAACTGCGGCAGGTTTCGCGTGAGTTTTTCTAGGATTTGTCGTGACGTTGAGTCTTTACTGCAACTTTGCGTGAGAAAGTACCGAAAGGCTTCTTTTAACTTCAGACGTTCCAGAGGGTGTTGTAGCCATTCTGGGAGTCTGTCTTGGAAATCATTCTGAATAACAGCGATGTATGAACTGAATTTCGTCGCTAGGTCGAGATCGCACCCGGCGATTTCGTCTAGCAGCCCGACGTAGAAATCTTTTCGATCTGCGTCGTTCAAGAATCGTCTTCGGTAGAAATATGAGAAGTTGTTGTGTCTCTGGGACAAACGCGTGTTCTGAAAATTAAAAAAATATTAGAAATTTTGATATATTTTTTTAATTTTAAAATAGGGACTCACCGTGCATGAATGACACATTTTCGAAGTGTATTATTTAATTAATTTTCTAAGTTGTTCTCAGGTTGTATTAAGTTGTATTGAATGAATTGCGCTTAGCGCAATTTTGACTTATATAGTGGTCCAGTATCAATAATTTTCAAGTGTTTACAAACTTCGAGTTGTTTGTTTATGGGTTTTGTACACATGCCGAAAATAATCATTGCAATTTCGTAATAACTCTTGCCTAACTTATAATAGAACATGAATAAGCGATAAGCAATCAATTCTCAAAAATTCGATGATTATTTAAGTACATATGGGTGCCATGTGTGCATTTTTGGAAATATGTTAATATGCGATTAATGACTCAAGTAGTTTCCGCATTTTTTCACCGCGGAAAAGCAATTTCCAAGAGGAAATGTTAAGTTTACACGCTTCATTAGTCAGTCTCTTGCTTTTTTCGATGTC